>NW_024498462.1:6944584-7179958 GCF_017590055.1 Onychostruthus taczanowskii
CGCTGTGCGGGGCCCGCGGGCACGAGCCGCGCCGTCACCATGGCGAGGCCCGGCCTGCGCTGCCCTGCCCCGCGGAAACCGCCCTGCAGCCGCCGTCTCCCGGGGAGGGAGGACGGTGCGAGCGAGAAAACAGCTCTGGGATCCAGGCAGATTCTCTGCTTGTCGCATTTTTGCCATTCCGGACAATTCGGGAGCTACAGCAGCCTCCAGCCCGTGCCCTGCCGGAGGCTCTGCCCAGCCCGGTGCGCTGAGGTGCTGCAGGCTCCGCACAGCAGCGCTGGCAGCGCACAGACCTCCAGAGGGAAAGGAACACGGGACTGTACGGAGAGGCCAGAAATGTTTGAGCAGATCATCGGGTACTGAATTCCCGGCAGCTCCTCTTCCAGCATGACAAGAGCCAGTGGGGCAGGAGCAGGGATCACCCTGCAGCCCGTGTTGCAAGGCCACGGTGAGCTGTGTCCCTGCAGGTCCATGAGGGAGCAGAGATCCGCCTGCACCCAGGAACGAGCCAGGCTGGAGCAGGTGGATGTACCCAGGCTGTGACACCCTGGGAAGCTCATGCTGGAGCAGGCTGTGGCAGGGCCCTTGTGCCCATGGAGAGGAGCCCACTGGAGCAGGTTTGCTGGCAGGAAATGTGACCCTGCTGGAGCAACTGGTTCCTGAAGGACTGCACCTTCAGGGACTGTGTGGGACCCATGCTGGAGCAGTTCATGAAGAACTGCAGCCCATGGGAAGCACTCACACTGGAGAAGTTAGTGAAGGAGTCTCCCATGGGAGAGACCCCATGCTGGAGCAGGGGAAGAGTGTGAGTTCTCCCCAGAAGAGGAGGGAGCAAGAGACATGGGATGACATTAACCACAACCCCCAGTCCCCATCACCCTGTGCAGCTCAGCAGGGAGGAGGGAGAAAATGTCATGAGTGAAGTTGAACCCAGGAAGAAGGGAGGAGTGGGGGGAAGGTGTTTTATTATTTGTTTTAACTTCTCATTACCCTGCTGCTATCTGACAATACATTAAATGAATTTCTCCAAGTCGAGTCTCACTTGCCTATGACAGTAACTGATGAATGAGCTCTCCCTTTCCTTGTCCCAACTCACAAGCCTTTCAATGTATTTTCTCTCCCCTGTCCAGCTGAGGACAGGAGTGACAGAGTGGCTTTGGTGGGCACCTGGTGTCCAGCAAGGGTCACCCCACCACAGCAACACAAATACAAGGGCTGAACACATGTATAGCTTTATTTAAATCATTTTCTATAGATACATGAATTTTTCAAAGCGTTGCCACCTTAGTTTATGTTCTCCAGGCCCTGAAAAAGAAAAAATAACAGCTATATTTGTGTCATTCTTGCCACTAATGTGCAACACAGCATATCTGAAAATGCAGATTTTCAAACTACATTTAATTACCCAGGTCTTAATTAGAACAAAATTAAAATGCATATCCCCAGCGGCAGGCCAAGTGCAGGCACCGAGTCAGATCTGACAAGAGCGACCAGCGCCCACCTCAGCGGCCACGCCAGAGCTCGGGGATGGGGGAGCAGCCCCTGGGTCCCTGTTCCCCCCGGCGGAACCTGCCCAGCGCCCCCAAAACCTGCCTTGGACACGTAGTGCTTGTTGACACCCGACAGCCGCCGGTCCCTTTCCAACAGGGTCCACTCGTAGGGATAGCGGGCGATCCTTTTCTCCTGCAGGCACAGAACCGCCTGTTAAGGCCTCGGGCAGGGGCTCCCGAGGGAAGGCGGGGTAAGGAGAGCCCCGGGAGGAAGGGATCCCAGAGGGATGCAGGGACTGGGGGATCAGGGCGGCTCCGGAGGGGAAGCGGAGCCTCAGGGTCCGGATGCCGGGACCCGCCGCCCGCCTCGCGCTGACCTTGCCGCCGTGACACAAGCGGTGCATGAAGACGGTGGCCATGCCGGGGATGCTGAGGCAGACGCCCATGATGGCCATGCCGGGCAGGATCTCGTACCACATCCCGCCGCTGTCGGTGTCACTGTCGGTGTCGGTGCCGCTGCCCCTGCGCCGAGTCCCGGGGCACTCCCGGCCTGCCCCGCGCCCTTCCCGGCCTGCCCCGCGCCCCCTCACAGCCTAGCGGGCCCGAGCGGGCAGCGGGAGCGACAGCGCCGCCGGGGGACAGTCCCTGGCAAGAAATGAGGCCGAGGCCGAGGCCGTGTCCGTGTCCGTGTCCCAGTTCGCCCGATACCGCTGTCGGTCCCGGTCGCTGATCCCACCGGGATCAGCGGTGGCGGGCGCGGTGCACGCTGGGAGTGGTAGTCCGGCGGAGGCACGGCTCCTTTAAGGCACAGTCTCGCGAGAGGCGGCGGTCGTTGGGTGCGCGCGGCGCAGCCCGGGCCCGGAGTCAGGATCGGGATCGGGATGAAGGAGGACAAGGAGAACGCCAGGCCCAAGGAGCGGCGCGGGGCCTCGGCCGGGCCGGGCGTTCTTCTGGCCGCGGGACCAGGCTCGGGCCCCGCCGCCGGCACGGACGGCAGAGCCGGCGCCGCCGAGCTCGATCGCCTGGAGCGGCCCAAGGACAAGAAGGAGACGCTCAGCAAGGTGGGGCCTGCGCGCCGCCGGGAACGGCGCCGTCCCCGGTAACGGGGCTCTCCCTCTGTAACGGGGCCCTCCTCCCTCCGGTAACAGGGCTTCCCCTCCGTAACGGGACCTTCCCCCGCTAACGGGCCGCTTGCGGGGGCCTGCTGGGACGGGACGGGACGTGTCGGGGGCGGCGCGGTAGTGACTCGTCCCCGGCGCTGAGCGCCGCTCCTGCCGTGCCGCAGGTGGTGATCCGCCGGCTGCCGCCCAGCCTGACGAAGGAGCAGCTGGAGGAGCACCTGCAGCCTCTGCCCGAACACGACTACTTCGAGTTCTTCGCGAACGACTCCAGGTACGGCCGCCTGCCCAGTCCGGGCGTTCCCGGGAGCCGCCGCTACCGCCAGCCGGGCCCCAGTGGCGCCGCCGCCTCGTCAGCCCAGCGCTCTCGGTTTGTGTCTCTGCAGCTTGTACCCGCACATGTTCTCGAGAGCCTACATCAACTTCAAGAACCAGGAAGACATAGTCCTCTTCAGGGATCGCTTCGACGGCTACGTTTTTGTCGATCACAAAGGTCAGTGAACGGCGCTCGATGGATGTTGCTGCTTCCCTGCTGTCTGTGCTGTGTGCTGGATGAGTTTTGGAGGGGTAGATGTGAGCAGCCACGTCTGACTTGTTTGGGTTTAGTGCCTCAAAAACTGTTCCAATTCCTCTAGAAATACATACATATATAGATCGAATAATATCTAAGTCCTTTAAATGAGCTGGCTTGCAGTGTAACAGCACTCTGTGTTTGCCATACCCAGCTGGATTTGTGCAGCTATAAGTGTGGTGTTCTTGTCATAAGATGGAGCTTTAAAGCTGCTTGTCATGCATTGCATACATTGTTTTGTCAGAAGCTGAGATTTGCCTCAGTTGCATTAACTTAGAAAAATACTCCTTGCACAATGAACACAGAATCTGTAGGATGAGGCCCTGACGTGGTGTGGTGCCACTGAGGTGGCAGAAGTGACAGTCATGGGCAGTCTTAAATCTAGTATGTCCTTCTTGTCAGCCTGTGAATTTGCTGGTTTGTTAGTATTGTGAGAGTGTTAAGATCATGAATTCTGCTGTCTGTAGAGTGATTTGGTTTTTTATTAAATGATTTTCCAAATACACAATTTTTTTTTTATGCTAAGTAGTCTCTTCTAGTATTGTATATTTCTTGTGTGACTTACCTTTCTGCTTTAGCTATGGGAAATATAATCTATTTTATATCTGTTTCATCTTTATTTTAATATATTTTTTTCTCTCAACAGGTCAGGAATATGCTGCCATAGTTGAGTTTGCACCTTTCCAAAAAGCTGCAAAAAAGAAGAGCAAGAAAAAGGATGCCAAAACTGGAACTATTGAAGATGGTATAACAGAGAGCTAGTTTGTTTTTGCATGTGTAGACTTGAAACTCTTAGCAGTAATTTGAATGTAATGTTTTTACTGTGACACTGTAGTTCCACCAATAGGATGTTTGCTTAATTATATGTGGAGTTTATGAGCACTGCTTTGTCAGCTAGGAATCTATTAAATATGATTGTCCCAGACAAACATAATAAAGCAGCTCATTTGAGAGCTGCTAATTTATGAAAAGGTGGCATATAAACAACTCAGCTTAAGTAAATGTAACTGAGCAGTGCATGATGCAAATACTTTTCATGCTACAGTATCTCTTCTTTTTTCCCCCCTTTTTTCCCTTCTCTTCTGTGTAGATCCAGAATACAAGAAGTTTTTGGAAAGTTACAGTGCAGATGATGAAAAATTAACCTCCACTCCTGAAACTTTGTTGGAGGAAATAGAGGCAAGAAACAAAGAGCTAATAGGTATGGAAATCTGTACTGTAGTTATATTTTCCTAGATCACAAAGAAACAAATATGTTTTGTAATTTGAAGCTCAGCCTGGAGGAGACTGAATCCTTTTGTGTGCCTGCTTACTATTTGTTTAACATTTAGGCTAACATTACTGTGTGTTTTGTTTTGTTCCCATGCTCTAAATTATTCTGTAGCTATAGGTTTTAGATGACAAAGTTCCTTCCTGTTGCAGATGTTTGTTAGCCACACCAGACTGTGGAGTGGCTGCATTTCAGTGAGATGCAGTGGTGTTCAATGCACAGTGCTGTGATCAGTGATGTTCCATGCAGGCACAAGTTTAGAGGTAGTGTAGTTGGGTGAAATACCACCAAAAAATGACCAGGTTGCTCTTTTTAAATATCTTACAGGGATCTCTAAAAATGAGAGTGTCTGGAAAAAGCCTAATGCAGACTGAATGTAGAGATAGGTGTAATGGATATCCTGTTAGTATCCTAAAGAAGTTTATAGAATGCAAATAGCTGCCACTGTTTGGAGATAGGTTTGGAATATTTGTTTCAGTGCTGTGTTGCTGTATGACAGGCAGGGGAATGTGTAAAGCTGCTTCACTTCATATAGAGCTCTGTTGTAGGTATTGCACTGTTGGATAAGTCAAGATACTTACATTTGTTTCATCTATTCTCCAGCTAAAAAGACTACTCCTTTATTGAACTTCTTGAAAAACAAACAGGTAAGACTTACCTCCAGAATTTTCTTGTTGTTTGCAAGTACAATTTGCTCATTGTACATTGATACATTTCTGCCCTTCCTTTGGAAGAAGGAGCTTTTGACCCAAACTGTCAGGTTCTGGTTCATATATTTTAAAGGAGTAGAGTGTTGGAATGGTGGTGCTTTGTGTACATTCTGGTCACAGCAAAGTGCCTCTTTTTGCACTGACAAAACAGATTCCATTTTAGTGCTTCCATTTTTAGAGCTGTATGGCTGAGGTCCTTGTGGATGATCTTTCTCCTAGCACATAATGTTATTTTAACTTTTTGCAATAGAGAAATTCAGAGGTGGGGCAGATTTAATTAAAATTTGAATGATAAAGGCTGAGGCCAGTGATGTATTTGAGTTTTTAAAGACAGTACAAATTAAGGCTTATGAGTAAAAAAAATACTGCTGCAACAGGTTCACAACTGCTGTTCAGGTTCACCACAACAACAGAGATGACAGGACTTTTTTTTTTTTTTTTCTTTTATAATAGAGGTAGCTTTGAGGTGAGTTGTTTGATGGCTTAAAGAGATGTTTTCTGGTGTGGAGAGACACTTTCTCTTTGTTTTTGCATACACAGAGACTGAGAGAAGAAAAAAGAGAGGAGAGAAGGAGGAGAGAATTAGAAAGAAAAAGACAAAGAGAAGAAGAAAGAAGAAAATGGAAAGAAGAGGAGAGAAGGAAGAGAAAAGAAGCAGAAAAATTGAAGAAAGTAGACAGATGCCCAGAAAAAGAAAGAGACAGATCAAAAGAAGAACCAAAGATTAAGGTCTAGAACAGTTCTTTATTATAAACTGTTACACTCCCTTTCCCCTATTATTTGTATATCAGTCTCAAAATGTACTTTGGGTATTGTGTAAAGAATCATATGAGTTTGGTGTTAGTAAATGACCAATTTTTTTTGTAATATTCAGTAGTAGGCATTGTAAAGGTTTACATGCTGTAATGTTTCATAGCAATATTTAAAGTTTTTGTCATGTCACTGTTGTACATGCTGCGGTAAACAGGATTGTGAATTCACTATGGAATGGAGACTATTTTTAAGCTTTCCAAAACAGCCTGGTTTAGGAGAAAAATCCTAGTCTGCTGTGTGAATTATGCTTACTCATACACTCCAGCTTTTAGAAATACTGTGATTTGCAGTAATATTTCTTTAATGTTTACTTCTTTCTGGACTGTGGTTCCTTTGATGCAATTTCGGTGTTGTGCCAGACAGTATGTGTTAGAGTGAGCTTTTTAGTTGAGACTTCTGTTTTCTTTGTAGCTACTTAAGAAGCCTGAAAAAGATGAAAAAGACTTGGAGAGAAAAGAAAAATCCAAGAAACTGGAAAGAGAGACTCTGAGGGAGGAAAAAAATGCGAGTAGTGCATCTGCCAAACGATCTGATGGGGAGACAAAAGAAGAGAAGGCAAAAAAGTATTCTAGTACTTGCTATAAATATATATGTATCTATAACTTGTTTCCTGATTGTACTGAGGCTTAGGCTGCTCTGCCATGACCATGTTTTGAAATTCCTTTCAAATGCTTTTTCTCATATAAGTCATGAGCTGTGTTCTCTGTGCCAATGCACATCCCCATGATTACAGAAAGCTCTGTGAATTACCTGGAAATTCTTCATTAGTGGACAGATTTTAATATTTTTACAACTCATTATAGGAATTTACAACTCATTCCTTCCTTCACTAAGGAAGCCCATATCTAGGTGAATGCAGCAGGCTTTTAGCACTGTCCTTGCAGTTATTATAACCGTGGCAAGAGGAGAGGTGTTCTCCAGTTACCAGTCCCTCTAAGTCCTGTAAAAAGTCAAAGTGGAAAATGTAATTCTCAACAGCTCCGTGATCTGTTTGAGGTTCAGTTCTACCATGTGAGAAATACAGATAAGACAGACAAATTCAGATGTTTTTTTTTTTTCAAAGCCAGAAGAGACTCAGCCAGCTATGCAAGTAGGAGGCTGGGAAACTCTAGTGGTCAGTGTCCTCTCTGGCTGCCGTGCATGACTTGGGCTGTCACAGCCTCCCAAGAGCTCCCTAGTACCTGCCAGTGTGTCATCTTCCTATTGCACATTTACACCACTATTACATTGATCTCCCAGCTCTGTTTGATGAATCTTTTGAGCTTAATTTTCAGTTTTGTTTTCATACAGATCAGAAGATGAGTGTGTAAAGGACTACAGGGACCGAGATAGAGATTTTGAGAGAGACAGAGAATATGAGAGAGCACAGAGAGAGAAGCTGAGACGCCAAGAAGAGGAGCGCCGGAGGCAGAAAGAGCGCTATGAGAAAGAGAAGGTTTTTAGAAGAAAAGAGGAAGAGGTGAAAAAGGAGAGAGACTTACTCAGAGAAAAGGGAAAGAAAAGTGATCTTACAGACTTTACCAGCAGCATGGACAAAGCTGAGAAAGTAACCAAAGACGATAAAAAAGAGGATACAATTAAGAGGGATCGTATCAGAAACAAGGTGCTGGATTTCTTTAAATTCATGTGTTGATTCACAGGGATCTGTGGTTTTTAGGATAAAAGCACTTCAAGGAAAGAACCATGTGGTTTCTTTATTGAAACTTCTCCCAGTTGTGCAACAAATTCTGCCATTGCTAGAAATTTCCACTAAAATTTGCTTAACAGTGGTATTTCTTGTCACTGTGTAAGAACTAATCCAAGAAAACACGGGTTAAATTGTAAGACACTGATCCTTTTTATTTGCTGACTTGTGCCATAGGCTGTCTCTTTAAGGGGTTGGTAGAGTATCAGTAATCTGTTTGTGTCTGCTGATCTTATGATGCCTGAAAATGCATCTCAGTGTGGGAGTGTGGTTGAACAGGTTCCTTAAAATAGAAAACTGCAACTTGCAGAATATGACATGTGCTCTAGGCTCAAGAAATAATGTCTTGAGTGTAATTTTATGTATTCTACAAAATAAGTTTTTGCAGTATCTGTGTGCTTGTTTTATGTGTCACTTAAGACATTGTCAGGTACAAATGAAACTCAAGGTTTTGAAACTTTGAAGTTGGCCTCTCTTCTGAGAGGATATGAGCTGAACTCAACAGGAAACTCATTACAAATAACCTCAACTGTGAGCAGTGTTCATTGTGGTTTGAACAGCCATGTTGCTTTACAAGAGAGACAGCCTTGATTTGGGACAATGGAAGTTACTTTGCCACCGCTGTAGAATAATTAAACTTAGCCTGAAAAGTTTGAATTTGAGCCATTTCTAATACCATAGAAATGATGCCATAATAACCCTGAGAGCAGGGGAGTTATGAAAGAATCTAAATAGCTTTGATTTATTTCAGGATCGCCCAGCAATGCAGCTGTACCAGCCCGGAGCCCGAAGCCGGAGCAGATTGTGTCAGTATGAAGACAGTGCTGCAAAGCCCCCAGATCAGGGAGTGGATAAGAAACAAGAGGGTGAGACCAGTCACACAAAGGAAGAGGAGTGACTGATGTGCCAGCCTTACGTGTTCTGACTGTCCGTGCAGCCAAAGAGCATGTACTGCGCAATCCAGAAGTGCCTTCGGAGCGAAAAAGGAACAAAGGAAGAAAAGGGGGCATTGTGCTGTTGGATGTTTCTGGTTAAAGAACCTCAGTTGTAGATTCCAAATTTGAAATGTGTTCTCATTGTAATATTTTCAGTTATTTGAACTTATTTTCCCAGCATCTAACTACAGCAGAGAAGAGAATCTTTGCAAAATAGAAAGACTTTATGGCCTTAAGTTTGATAATAAATCAGTTGTGGTCAGGAGGGAATGACACCTGGATCAAAAGCCAGAGCTCTACTCTAAGGCAATTAGAGCCAGTGTTGGATGCACTTAAGCAGAGCAAGCTTGGAGTTGCCTGGAGTTAACACAGGTGTTGCTGTGTTGTGTGGTGCTCCTGCGTGAGGCAGTGAAAGCTCAAGTGTGTCAGTCTAGCACTGAGCCACATGCACAGGCTGGGGCTGTTGAGGTGCCAGTGGAGAGGAGCCTTTTGGCACACAAGGAGCAGAACATCTGGCAGTGCAGTGACCATGTTAGGGAGGGAGAGACCGTCCTCTTCAGTGGTTCTCTGGATAAAGTAACTTAAGTTGGAGTGTATGAATAAGCTGGCTTAATAGTTGAATATGACTTGATAAATTCTCATGTAAAGTCTCCCTACATTGAAATGGTTATTTTTAATCAAATGTAGCTGGTTTGGGCATCCTGTTCTTTTCCAGCATCTTCCCTTCACTCAAGTCTGAAACGTTTCTGACCTCCTGCCCTCTCGGAACTGCTTCCTCTTCCCTCATAACTTGAAGTATTGCTTTACAGCCCAGAACGAGACTTCGCCAGTAGCAGGTCCTCCCAAGCTAGCGAATTTTAGCCATAGCTGTTTTTTGTACTAAACCCAAATAAACTCGCGCAAACCCTCCCGGCCGCCGCCGTTCCTCACTGCGTGCGGGGCCGCCGGGCCGGCAGGGGCCGCTGCGCCCGCTGCGCCATCGCCGCTCCGCCCCCTTTCCGCCTCCTCGGACGCCGCCATCGCCGGGACGCCGCGCCGCTCCGCGCCATGGTGAGACATCCGCAGCCATCCGCGCCCTCCCGCCGCGCCCCGAGCCCCGTCCCCGAGGCCGCTGCGCTTGGGGGTCCTGGCGGGCGGGCGGCGGGGCGGAGCGGCCCGAGGGAGCGGGAGGGAGCCGGGTGCGGCATTCCCGGCGGGGCCGCGGCTGTGCCGGGGCTGGGGGAGGCACTGACCGCTGCGCTCTCTTGCAGTCGTCGCACAAGACGTTCAAGATCAAACGCTTCCTCGCCAAGAAGCAGAAGCAGAACCGGCCCATCCCGCAGTGGATTCGCATGAAAACCGGCAATAAGATCAGGTAACGGCTCGGCCGGTGCGCTCTGAGGAGCTGCGGCCGCGCAGGCCCGGCCCGAGGGCGGCAGCTGGTGGCGTTTGTGCGTTCGTGCCAGCCGCAGCGCAGTCTTGTGCCCGTGAGGCCCGTGCGGGGATGGGGGCAGCGAGGCGTCCATGCCATTTTTTTCTGTAGTGGTTTTGCATCTGTGCTCTGCAAGTGTCCACAACGTTTAGCAGTGGTACATGTAAAGTGAAAAACCGAAATGTACGTGTGGATGATTTATTCCAGATTTTGTTCTCTGGTGGCTTCTCTGTTCCTGACGTTCCCCTTCCCAATGCCTGTCCTCTCTCTTAGCTGTCCCTTTGGGCTCCTGCATTTTCAAGGAATGGTTCCTGAGCATGGATGCTCTGAGGTTCAGGGAGCAAAGGAAGCAAAGGACTTGGATGTATGGGAAGTCAGATTGATAGTATGAGATGCTTGGCACCTGACTGTAGAATTAATTTGGCACAGTTCCTTGCTTTCCTGTTGTGTTTCTCGAGCATTGTGCTTAGGGAAATGCTGAGTGCTGTGACACAATGGTGCACATGGGGCATGCACAGGGTGGTGCCTGTCCAAGCCCTCTGGTTGAAAACTGCAGCATAGTTTTTTATCTCATACACTCCTTCATCTGGGCTTTTTAAGGCAACAGAACTCCCTCTTGTTTTTCTCTCTTTGTCCTAAGCAGTGAGGAGAGCAGCAGCAGTACTGGCTGGCTCAGGCAGTGACCCAGCACGACATTGCTGGGTTCTGTTCCCGTAGCTGCTCCCACCTTGTTTGTGTCTAGGCGGGATCAGTGGTTCTTGCACTCAGCTGGATCCTTGTGTTCCATGTGCCACATCATAACTGGCTTCTGTTTCAGCTGAATTGCAGTAGTCTGAAATACTTGACCATAGGACAAATCATGGATTTCGGTCTCCTGGAACATTGCTGGGTTCTGTTCCCGTGGCTGCTCCCACCTTGTTTCTAGGCGGGATCAGTGGTTCTTGTACTCAGCTTGATCCTTGTGTTCCATGTGCCACATCATAACTGGCTTCTGTTTCAGCTGAATTGCAGTAGTCTGAAATACTTGACCATAGGACAAATCATGGATTTCGGTCTCCTGGCACTTGAGTAGCTGGGCCATGGGTTCTGCCCAAGCTTTGTGTTAAAGCAGGCTGCAATTGCAGTGCTTCCTGCTGTGGGAGTGCTGCCATTTTCCTGCTGAGAGCAACTCTGTTAACACTGTCTGTGCTTTCACCCACACCGTGGTGAAAGCATTTGTTCTTAACATGGACAAGTACATACTCACAAATTAGTGTGCTTTCATGGAAGAGACTTTCCATGTGCTGTTCTGCTTTCATGTTTAACAAATGTGTGTGTACACTTTGCTAATTCACTCTGCTTTTGTCTTAGGTACAACTCCAAAAGGAGACACTGGAGGAGGACCAAACTGGGCTTGTGAGAGAGACTGTCCCAGGAGCTCTAATGAACACTGGTCTTTGTGTGTCAGATCGATAACACCCTCGAGTCATTCCGTCTGTGGTGCTGGAGCACAGGCCCCAGTGTGGGGGTTTTATAAGCTGGTCTGGGATGTTGATGTTAACTGGGAAATCTTTGTGTCTGAAACATGGAGACTGTGTTCTATTAGTGTTCTTTCGGGCATCACCGTGAGCATTGACACTGCACAGGCTTTCTAATAAATATGGACCTGAATGACTTTTGTTTGGAAAATTATTTCATGTGCATATGGTGGGATTGTAACAATCAAATTAATGGTAATGTTAGTTATATTCTCATTTAATATGAGGAACCTTGGCAGCTCTTTTCAGGTAGAGTAGGCTCTGTCTTCCTTTTCAGACTATAAACCTTCAGGAGCAAAGTACCAAAAAAAAAAAATAAGTCAAAACCAGACCTGAAGAAAATCTCTTAGAAAACGCAGTACTGTAGAGTGCAGTGCATAATGTCTGTGTACTCCCTATAGTGTTAAATACCATGAGTTTTGGTGGGGAGTCTGTGTTGGTTTGATAAATCAACACCAACCAGAAGTGCACCTTAGTATAAAACATTCTCAGCAGACAGGTAGAAATTGAAGATGGGGCTCAAAGGGAGAGTTTGCAGCTATTTAAAAAAGGGGAGAGGAAAAAAGGGATTAAGGGTTTCTGGGCAGTTGGCACTCCAGCTCCCCTGTGCTGGTGCTCTCTGCTGGGGCCTGTGAAACCAGTTCACTGCAGGGAGGTGGAGGAGGAGCTGTGGCTCTGCACCCCCTCCTTTCTGTTCACAGCTCTGAGCTGGGGTCACCGCTCTGGTCACCAGGAAATCCCTGCTGGTGAGAGCCTGTTCTGGGCTGTGGCCAAGCCCATCCTGACACTGAGGGCTGCCAAGGTGCTGCCTCGTTCCTGGGCTCAGCCTCAGGTCCTGGGTCTGTTCCTGGGAGGCAGCTTCCTGGTCAGGCTGCCATACCTTCTGTGTTGCTGCTTTTCACACTGAAGGTAAATAGATCTATCTCCTTTGTATTGCAACTCAGAGCAAATAATGCTGGGTACAGCATGTGCCAAACAGGTAAATGCTAAAAAACACATATCTCACTCAGAGGCCATGAGCTCTTGTTCCTAAGGTGTGCTGAGGGTTCTGTGGGTCAGGGTGAGCAAGGCTGGGATTTTTACCAGCTTCAGGATACTTCAGAGGTATCCTCCAGCTCCTCATCCTGTCTGGTAAGAGTCTGGACTCCATCATCAGGGGGAAGCAGTAAGTCACTGCAGCAGGAAAGCAGCAAACAGCATTGCCAGAGGTGTTTGAACAGAGCCTCCTTGCGTGCTGCAGCCACCTTGACTTCAATGATTTTTAAACTTTTCTGCACTCTTCCTGAAGTGAGTGTTCAGGAAATAACAGCACTGCTGAGGATTGGAGTTCTGCCTTGGCATCCAGCTTACCTCCTCCAGCCTCTCCCCATCACTGCTGGCAGGCAAAGCTGCTCATAGAGTTTCTCTGTAATTGTGTCTATGGGGATCTGGCTGAGGAGGAAAACAGCAATTTTATGGACTTGAGAAGGGAAAGAGACAGTTTTTTTTCCATGGCATTTGTAGGAAAACTTTCCTGAGCAACAGATTGGACAATTTATTACCATTTATTAGAAAGTCTCCCTGTTACTATCATGACTAATATTTTTATTAGATGGAAGTAGTTTCTACTAAGGAACTGTTTTGGAAAATAACTCCTTGTATTATTTTCCCTATTTGACTGAATCTGTTTTTCAAGCTGGACATTAAGGGATAATATAAAGTAAATTTAGTACTAATTAAACTTGGGTTAAACTCAATCCTCTGCAGAACCTTAACCAAACAAATATTTCTGGGTTTGGATGTTTTCTGTTGTCTCTGGCAGCTCTCTTTGCTTTGTCCCTGTAAAAGGGGATCAGGAATCTCTGCAGAACTGGGCTAACACATGATAACTGAGACATCAACAGAAGCTTTAAAGAAAAAAATATTTGGATATTCTAGTCCATTGATTTTTGTGGATATGTTTTGTTTTCTGAGTGAAAAGCAAAGCTAGAGCTGCTTGTGTAATTGAGGAATATTTTTCTAAACATGTCTCTGTACCCAAATCCACTGCCTTTCTGTAGGTATGAAAATGAACCAAGACAAAGGGGTGGGTCACTGGAAGGAAATCTTTATTTTCGCTCAGTGGAAAAGGACCCACCCAGGGCAGGGGGTGACATGGTGAGGATGTTGTGACACATCTAGAGAAGCAGACTTCTGGTCCTGCTCTGAAGTCCCCACCTAATTTGTCTCAGCCCAGAATACTGGGTCAAACCCATGACCAAAAGATGAGGGCAAAAGCTATCTTTAGAGGGTTTTGGTTATCTCTCAAGAGGAGGTAATAACTGAAAATCATTTTGTCATATTTAGGTGTAACATTTGTCAGCCAAATTTTACTTTCAAGTGGAACATTTTAAGTCGATGTTTCCGGGTGGAGCATGACTAAGCCACAGGTACTATTGCCAAGGAATTGCGCCTTCAAGGAAATTCTCAATTCCACTGTTTACCCTGTGCCTTACTCAGAGGAGGATGTAAGAGCCATCCTGTGCCCCTTCCCTGACCCCTGTAAAAAGGTGACGGAAGACTAATAGGTAAAAAGAATATTTTGTCAGTCCTGTCTGTCTTATCAACAGCACTGTGGTTGAAAGTGAACTTGACACCAGTGCTGTTCATGGAGTTTGTGCTGGCATGAGCAGACTTGTGAGAAGCCAGCTTGCTCTCCCATGGCATGGACGTGGCCACAGCAGCTCCAGAAGGAGCTGCCTTGCCAACATCTTCAATCTGTTAGAGCTAAAGCATTACAAGACTGTTGTAGATCAGGCATTAAATCTAGTTCTATTGTGTTTTGTATGTATCTGCTGCCGTCCTTAGGGATTAAAAAGATGTCCAGACACATCTATATATCCACCCAGGCACCTGGACTGGGCATTATCCAGTCACTGGATCCCTGTTCACTCATGTGGAGGCTGCTCTTCCACATGTCATTACTGCAGACTGGGTTATTTTGGTGTCCAAGCAGTCTGAATATAACTGGAGTTTGCTCAGGATCTGTGAAACCCCCCAGCTCTAGTTCCCCAGAGGAAGTTACCTGTGTGTCTTTGTGTATCTTTCTGCATCAAGATGCAAATGAACTTGTGTAGCCAGGCCAGATCACCTTGAGTCCCTCAGTCACCCCTGCAGGCCCCTTGAAAGGCAGCTGGAAAGAAAACCACAACTGCCCTCCTAAAGGAGTTGTCCCTGCAAGGGCTGCCCTGGGGAACAGAAACTCCCCAGTTCCTGTCTGAGGAGCACTTCTCAAACGGGACTGCTATTTCAGGGTGTAGGAATAGTCTCATGCTGATGAGAAAGAGGAAGGGGCTGTTGTTTTTCTGAAGATATTTTGAAGCAGTACTGGCCTTTGAAAAATGTAAAAAGCAAGTTGAAATCATCAGGGCAGAACTCCACTTGGTGAACAAAACACAAACAGGTGAGCAGAGGCTTTGCCCTTTTAATGCAGTGACTGAGACATACACACACTGTTATGCTGCTGCAGCAATGTTCATCAGTTTCATTTTTGAGCATGACCTCAGTAGCAATAAAAATAATCTCACAGCCTTCACATACCTTTTCCACAGTTTCTGAGAATGAATCATCTTTCCAGAGCTGTTGCTGAACTCTAATCCCCACAGGAGCCACCACGTGCTGCCCCCCTTGTGTCCTTCCTGCCTTCTTTGCTCTGGCCCCCATTCCTAATGAGGCTGAGCACTTCAGGCTTCCTGGGATGGGGATCTCGAGGGAAGGACTGCCAGTGTGAGTTGTTTTGCATTTAGAAAGGCTTCTCTTGGCCTGGACTTTTCTGACAAACAGGGCCCTTAGTTCTTATTCTACTGAGAATCAGCTTTATAATCAGTTGTCATAAACAAACATCAGCCCTGAGAAGGTGCATATGGCAGAGATCAGGAGATCTCAGGGAGCTGGAAGGCGTTTGCAGCATGAGATCCACACACGGTGGGTCAGCATCCTCCTGTGGGCACGCAGGGTGTTGGAGCAGCTCCCCAGAGCTGAGCTGACATGTGAGCCCCAACCATGGCGATCTGCTGGGATGCAGCAAGGAGTCCCCATCCACGGGGCAGGGGGCACAACCCCCTCTGCAGACAGGCAGTTTTTTGGAAGGGCTGTCCCAAGGTACTGCTCCCAATGGCCGTGGTGCTCCACACACACACTGGAATAGCCCCAAAAGACCACAAGAGCCAGGGTGGCCATGGTGCCATGGCTTAACCCTCACTTGGCCAGGATTTTGAGTAGCCAAGTTCCCATGTCCCTGCAGGCTTTTCCGGCTGCTATCCACCATGGGTTTACCGGTGAATGGAGCCAGGAGCTTCAGCGCTCCTGGAAGAAAGCAAAGGCCTGTCTAACAAAGCCTCGCAGGGTCGACAGGCCCCAGGAGTGCTGGGCTTTTCCCTCGGCCCCGGAGTCCACAGAGTCCTGCCCTGCCCCAGCCTCTCTGGATGACTTACAGTTGTTGTTGGTGTTGTGAGAGTGCAGCTGGACCAAGTCCTCCTCCAAGGCCCCTGCCAGCTCCTTCAGGTCCCTGGAGCTGTCTGCTGGCAGGTACTGCCAAGCCTTGCGCCCGTTGTGGTCCCTGCAGGTGGTGTCTGCCCCGTAAGCTCCCACCAGCACCTTGATGAGCACCTCGTGTCCCTGCAAGGCAGCCAGGTGCAGAGGGGTGAGCCCGCCGCTGGCTGTGGGGATGTTCATGTTGACAGGGTAGCCTTTCTTCTGGGCATGGGAGATGACCTGGATGAAGCTCTCATGGTGGCCATGCTTGGCAAGCCAGTGGAGAGCGGTGAAGCCTGTCACGAAGTCTCTCCTGGTCAGCAGGCTGGGATCCAGGTCCAGCAGCTTGATGATGCTGTCCGCATCGCCCTCGGCCACCGTCAGCAGCCATGCGTGCTCCAGGGGGTCAAGGACAAGCGGCAGCAGATCAGGGCTCTGCTCAGGCTTCTGCTCTTGCTGCAGCCCTGCAGGGAGACTGCTGCTGCTGGATGTCTTCTGAGCAGCGGCAAACCGCATGGTGCTGCCAGGGCTGTTGCTCTGCAGGAGGATTTCCTTCAGCTCCCTCCTCCGGGTACTGCTGGGGCTAACGGAGAACCTGCCTGAAGTCCTGCCCCAGCTCCCCAGGCTGTGCCTGCCCCAGTTGATGCTTTTGTTGGTGTCCATCTTCTGCAGCGTATGGAAGCGCTCCCTGCTCCCCAGGGTGGCAGACCAGAGATGGGAGCTGCGGGCCGGGCCGGCCGCTCGGGGCTGGGCGGCATCCAGGAAGGAGAAGGGCCGGGAGATGCCAGCTACCTTCTGCTGTGCCTCGCTCTGCTCCCGCTCCTGCCGGGCCATGGCCGTGCCTCTCGCAGGGCTGTCCCCAGCAGGGCACAGCTCACGCTGCCGCACTCACCCCGCGCTTCCCCTGCCGGCCCCAGGCGAAGGAGGAACCGATCCCGCACGGCGGCAGGGCACGGCGGAACCGGGGCGGCGCAGGTGACCTTTGCTCACGCCGTGTCCGTGGCTGCGGCGCGGCCTCCGGCGCGGGCGGGCTCTGCCCCGGCCGCGCTCCGAGCCCGCGGGAGCCTGCGGGAGTACGGGGAAAGTGCGGGAATACAGGGAATGTGCGGGAATACAGGGAGGGTGCGGGAACACAGGGAGAGTGCGGGAATACGGGGAGAGTGCGGGAATACGGGGAAAGTGCGGGAATACAGGGAAAGCGTGGGAATACATGGAGGGTGCGGGAATACAGGGAGAGTGTGGGAATACAGGGAAACTGTGGGAATACGGGGAAAGTGTGGGAATATAGGGAGCATGCAGGAACACAGGGAAGGTGTGGGAATACAGGGAGGGTGCGGGAATATAGGGAGGATGCAGGAATACAGGGAAGGTGTGGGAATACAGGGAGGGTGCGGGAATACAGGGAGGATGCAGAACCGCAGGACCGGACGGGGGTCCTGGGCAGCTCGGTGCTGACAGCACTACAGCAGGGATTGATGAACTGTATTCTCCCGCCTGAACAGTCTGGTTTAGCACTGCTGGCTCAGCATTTGCACCTGAAGTAGCCAGAGCCTTAAGGCCGTAAGAGCTGGCCAAACACAAACTGCTAACAAAGCACACTTGGAATTCAGCAGATATGAGCAGAATGGAGATGATAAGGGCCAAGGAGACGATCCCAGGAGAATAAAGTAACATCAGAAGGCAGCCAGCCCAGCTGCAGTGAAACCCAGCAAAAAATCAAGATACTGCCAACCAGAATTTAGTGATTGACTTGGATTGGGGGATGAGTGTCAGGGTATAACTGAGAGGTGTGAACTGGGGTAGGGGTTCCTCTCTGGAAGCACCAGCTTGAGCTGTAACCAAAGAACTAACAGAAGACCCATTGGAAACATTCACTTGAACCAGCATTCTCAGCAGGATCAGACCCTGTTACATTGTCTGGTGTGTGTAAATCCATGACACTGGTCCCAGGACACTTCCTCTGACCCCAGCAGCACCCCAAGGCTGTGTCACTGAGGCGATTGCCTTACAGCCCCCCTGGAACAATGCTTCTCCTCGATGCTGTGCTCAGGAAGGCCCAGGTTACTGCCCCAAGAGGCCACGTTCCCGGTGGCTGGTGGGTTTCTCTGATGTAAGGGAAGCCCAGCCTGGGACACTGTTTGGCTCCTTGCCACCCAGTATTTCATCCCACAGGGAATTTGGCCTTCCTCTTGCTGTGATCCCCTTTGTAACAGTCCATGCCTGGCGTTGCTGGCAGCTGCAGCCACCAATAGTCTGTATCCTAATTTTGTTAGAAATCAGGACTAATCCTTCTGCCCCAAAAGCTCCCAGTCCTCTTTCTCTCCAGAAGTTTCTTATCCATGACTGCTCTGACACCCGTGGCTGAACTGTCACCAGGTGGTTTTGCAGCTGGTCAGGCAGCTAAAAGCCACAACAGCCCCTTGAAGCTTTTTTCTTTGCCTTCCCTAAGCTTTAGCCCTGCTCTGACTTGCCCTGAGCTGGTTGTGAGCCTTGAGGGCCCTTGCCTTTTTCCAGCCACTTGGACCAGTTTTTCTGGGATGTGTGGGGAGTTGGTGTGATCTCAAACCCCAAACAACTGGTGGTGAAAGCATAATTGTCCCCTTGTTCCCTTTCTGGAGCTGCCTGATGTTGTCACTGGGTTTTGGTGGCTTCTGTGGGCTCAGGGAGGCAGAGAACTTGAACCACACAGCCATGAGATCCTGGTGAACGCTTGGGTGGCATCTGGGGAAAACAAGAAGGGAAATAAGGAGCTGCTCTTGGCGAATGAAGGCATTAATGGTGTAAAGCAAGCCTCCCATTTAGGGCCAGGACACACTGGTGAACTCTGATCATGATAAAACCAGGGTGACAACCTCGGGGACTTTACTCGGAAAGTTACTTTGGGGAAGGACTGAGTTTCCTCTGCCTCAGCCTCGTTTGGTGCTCGTGCTGCCATCAAATGAAGGGAAACCCAAGCGGCACCGGCTACACCCTGGAAGCTGCGGCTGTGCTCAGACAGGCCGGGAGGAGCGGAGGCGCCAGCGGAGGGAACCGGGCACAGCCGCCCTCAGCCGGTGCCCGGGCGGGCCCGGGCCGTCCAGCGGACCTGGGACAGGGCAAGTCCAGGACATTCCGCTTGAAACAGCAGCTCATCTGCAGAGCCTGGGGGACCTGCACGGACCCAAACCGCGAACCCCAGCCCAGCCTCGGGGCTGCACGGCTCGGCCCCGGCCCGGCCCGTGTGACCGTAGGGGCCGCAGGACACCGGGCCGGGGCCCCCTGGGCCTTCCCGAGGAGGAAGCGGCGGGGAACCCCTCCCCGCGCTGGCAGCGGGCAGGGGCCGAGCGGAGGCTGCCGGGCAGCCCGCGGGGCAGGGACCCGCCGGGCCGGGGACCGGGACCCCTCGGCCGGAGCTCCGCGCTCGCCTGGCCCCTCGAGCCGCCGCCCCGAACCTCCGCCCGCCCCGCCCGCAGCCGGGCTGCACCATCGCGAGCTGCTGCGGGGAGGGACCGGCGGCCCCGCTCCTCACAGAACGCAGCGGCGGCTGCGGCCTGACCGGCGGGAGCGGTGGGGCCGAGCAGGGCGGGAAGGCGGCGGGGCGGGGCGGGGAGCGCGCAGCGATGGCGGCGGCCGAGGTGGCGCGGCAGGTGCGGGTGCATCGCGGGGGCTGGGCGGCAATGGAGCGGGGGGCCGGTACCGGGCAGCGCCGGGGCGGCGGGCGGGAGAGCCGGGCATGGCCGCGGCGGCGGGGCCGGTTCTGGGGGCGCCGGGCGGGCTGCGAGGACACCGGCCTGGGGCCTCCCGCGGGTTGGGAGACTCGGTTCGGAGCGGCGGCGGCGGCTCCAGGATGGCCGGGCTTTAGGGGCCGACCCGAGGGGAGCTGAGCTTACCTGGGGTAGAGGATGTTGGGGTGCCCCACGCTGCAGCCCGGCCCGGCGACCTTGGCTGCCCGCGCCGCGGCGGGCCGGGGTCCTGCCCCGCCGGTGCCCCCGGGCCCGGCCCGACCTGCCGCGCTGCAGCGCTGGGGAGGCCTGGCCGTGCATCCCTTACCCCGGTCTGGGGGCCCCTCGGCGGGCCAGGGCACGGCTGTGGCATCCCTGCCTCTCCGGGGATGCTGCTCTCCTCCCAGGGAAACCCTCAGCCCGTGTTCGGTGGTGCGGGAAGGGGAGGTCTCCAGTGTGGCTCCGCGGAGGAGCCGTGGCAGCCAGACACCAGCGCCGTGTCCCCGCTGCGCTTTGTCCCCGAGGGTCCCCGTAGTGCCACCGGCCGCTGCCGGGCTCGCCCGCCTGCCTAGCGAGGCACAAGATCCCTGTGTGTCTGCGGAGAATTATCCAGAAGAGAGGCACGGGGGGTTGAGCCACCTCTGCGTTTGTCAGAGAAATGCTAAGGAGGCATCTGTAACGCGTTTGCATGTGGAAAGGTTTTGTCTGTGGTTTGATGGGCTTCCAACTTTCATGTCCATGTGTTAATACAGAAGTATTACTTGAAGTGAATGCTCTCCAGTTTCATCTTCAAAGCAGTATGTTTTAGCATGGACCCAAGTCTTGCTGAACGGGTAGATGTACCATTCCTTGCCAGTTTGTGATGTTATTTCCTCCTGGACATACACATTGCCTTGTATGTGACTGCCAAAATACGTGAAGTGACTCAGTTGCTCCCGTCTTTTAAAGAAATTGAGTGTTATGCTTTCCTAAGATAATGTACAGGAGTTTGTGGCCTGGAATGAATTTATGATACTGCACAGCCTCTCTTTGGAGGCAAAAGGAAAAGCTGGCTGTGAGACAGACTTGAAATTAGTGTGCTGCAAATTGAAAATGGCCTTTTACAAACAGGTAACTTGTCAGCCAAGGTCTTGGGGATCTGGTTTGTGGAGCTGTCAGCTGTGATGTCCTGGTGGTGCAGAGGGCTGTGTGTGTGCCAGCAGGGTTGAAGGTGTGAGAGCTGGGGCTGGGTTTGGGGAGGAGCTGGGGTTACCACCCTGCCATTGTCCCAGAGAACCCTTGATCAAGCCCACACTTACTGCAGGGATAGTCAGTGAAACCCCTTCTCCCCAGGTGGGCAGGGTGGCCTTGTCAGCACCAAGCTGAGCCCCTTCTCCTGTCCTCTGCCAGCGGGGAGGATGGGGGCACAGGAGCATCTTGCCAGGCACTGCCCAGCTCTCCGTATCCAGCAGAGGTCAGAAACACTGAGACTGCTGATAGTGATATGTATCTTCCAACTGCTGACTTCCCCGGGAATGTATCCAAACTGCGTGGCGTTTCTGCAGCCTTTTGTCAGGGGCATAAAGAAGCGTAATCTTAAGAGCTGTCAGAATTCGAGATTTCGGAAGCACTTGACTGTTTGTGAATGTTGAATGGCCGAGTGATGCTGTGTGTCTGGAGAGGGTGGTTGATCGTCAGGACCTTTGGTGAGACACTTCTTGCTTTCCATGGGGCCTGATTCAAAACTATTTCCCTCCCACTCTTCTGGTGTTTTTCTTTTATATTCTTGATGATCTTTTATCAGCTGAGCAAGGAAAAATAATACAGAGTCTTTATCTAGACTTTACATTCCTAATTTACATTTATCTTGTGGAGGATGTTTATACTGTCTGCTGGATAATTCTTACATTACATAGGAGAATTACATACTTGTACAAGTGAGAAATAATTGGTACAAGTGTTGCTCTGATTTGCTGTTTAATCAGAACCAAATGCAGTCTGGGGAAGTGAATGCCATAACTCCAAGGTCATGAGAAGGAATCTGATGTTGTTCTGGCTTAAAGATGATATGAAAAACTGGTGTGGAAACACGAGTTCAGGTTCTGCCTTGCTTTGCCGTTTGACTTCTTGTGCAAGAGTTGTCTCAGGTTTAGGGGTTGAGCCCCCAGGTTTCAGCATTAAGGGCAGCAGAGGGGCAGGAGGTGGCTGCTGTGGGCACTGGCAGCAGTGATGCAGCTCTGTGAGCACTGCTGTATTTGGTTTGGTTGCAGGATGGTGCTGCTGTGTTGGTTGTGGCAGTTTGGAAATCTTTCTAAGGGAGTCTCCAAGGCATCAGGGTTTGAAGTGGGAAGAAGTGAGAAATTGTGTCAGAGGTACTAAGTGTCAGTTGTCAGTGTCCTGAACAGAAACACTCAGCTAGATGAAGTATTGTTCTGCAGCCTCTGAGAGCAGTTTTGTGCTGTGTGGGCCTCATTTGGACACAGGGTCCCTTGGGTTCAGAGCTGTATCATTCTGTATTTTCTTTGCTGTGCTCTGCCTGAATGTCACCAAGTGGAGGCTTGGCCTTTGCCATGGAATCCTTTCTCATCGCTCCTTTGGACCTGGGCACAGACGTGGTCCCGAAGGTGCAGCGTTGGCATTTGCAATGGGCAGCACCATTGTGTGTGCTCTGCTTTAGCTCCACAGAGGCAGTGGCCTCTCCAGGCTCTGGGGACTCAGCAGGTGACAGTGCTGTACCTGCTTGTCCTGCTAAGCAGATCAGGGCACAGATGTGCATTCAGGAAGATTTTCCTCTAAGCATATTTTCATCCAGGGACCCTGGAGTGATTCAAACACCTGAAGACTAAATCTTGCCCCTTTTCTGATTGTTAATGGATGGTGCTTTCAGGCTTGGGGTCATTCATTATAACATCTTTGTATTTTCCTTATGATTTGGATAGTTTTCTGTAAGAATTAGAGTAGGTGGTGGTGGGTTCTGTGGCATGGAGAAGCCTTACAAAAGGCTGTATAAATCCTTCTAAGAAAGGAAGAAGTAAAACAGCTTCTCCAAGTGGCTGCTCCTTACTTACTCTCCTTACTTTCACTTTGCAATAGCCCTGCCTGATAATACAGCAAGAGAGTGCGTTGCTCTTTTTGTTCTTTTAATCTTGTTTGTGACAAACACACTTTACTTCCTCCCCAGCAACAACAGCCCAATCTGTCTAGGCAGGGGGCACTCTGTGTATGTGGGGAAAAAAAGGCATCTGGTATCTTGGTGTGGTGCCAGTGTTCACACTGGCTTTCCAGAGATTCCATCTTTGTCTTCCTTCCAAGAAGATGTAACCTTAAAATAGAGAACACAAAGGACTCTGAGCCATCCAGCACTCACTGATGCTCCTGGAAAAAGCCTTCATGTATACAGTAGTTAAACTTTGCTTACCTTGTTGGTTCCTCTTTATATGTTTTAAATTTGATCTGGTTTGGGAGATGAATGATGGAAGACAGTCTTGAACACCTTATCAGCAAAAAGCTTATAAGCTTAACATATTCTCCTTCAGTGTTGAACAAGGGGATCCAAACCTACATTTAATATACACCCAGGATGACTAATCAGTGTGTTCATATGTTGTTTATGGTGGTGCTGTTTATATATAGCAGTGCTCCGGTACAGAGACACCACTTGGTGCTTGAAGACTGGTGACTTGCACTGTTTCTTGGTGGATCAGACAGAAAATGTTTCTTTTCTCTCCACTGGTTTGGTAATTACTGTCAACTTTCTGATGAGTGTCAAAACCAGGCACTTAAAATGTATTTTTTTTTTCCCCACTGCATCCAGTCTCTTGATGCCTTGGCCAAGGAGGCTGTAGATTTTTAGGCAGAGTAGCACAATATACCTTATGGCTGTGTACTTAACATGGAGACTTAGCTGCTGTGACTGGAAATCCCATTTTGCAGTAGTTGTTTCCTGGCTGTACCAGATGTGAAGTGTGGTTTAGCTGCATTGTAAAACCACAGGTGACTAGAAAAAGAACCTACAGGAAATGACTTGCAGGCCGAATTCTGTGTGATGGTAAATGCCTCCTCTTAGCTGAGAGTGGCTTAACTTCTACCATTTATTTTGTTCCATCTGGATCACACTTATATTTAGGGATGAGGGGATGATTTGTTCTTAATGAGAGCCCACACTCCTGCCCACGCTTCCTGGGGAGAGTAGTGTTCAAGCAGTCTTCCAGTGGTGTGGTTTTAGGGCTGAGTATTAAAAATACACTTGATATTTCTCCTTCCCTAGGAGCCATCTCGGGTTGTTCTCTTCCTGGGCTCTGTCCCCCCTCTGTTCTTCACCAGGACCTGGGGCTGTCACTGCACATCCAACACTGCCATGAGATTCCCCAGGGCTGGGTTTTGTTTGGTGAATGCAGTTTAGGAGAGTTTGAGTGTGTTGTCACAAAATCTGTGTGTCTGACACTCTCACTTTCTTCTGCTTTAGCTGGTTCTACATTACTGGATCTCACAGCTGCATTGTCAGTAGGCAATACCAGAATCTGCTGGGGAGCCTGAGTGCTTTCCTCATGAACATGTCATTAGGAGGGAAGGTGCTCAGGAATTAATGAAGTGCCATATTTGGTGAACATCTTGTCAAGAAGAGTCAGACTAATACACAAAATATGGCCAAGGGGAAACATATTTACACATCACAGGCTGGTAAATATGGTTAATGATTGAAGTGTATTTGGAGCCTCATATCTGAAAAAAAACCAATCCAAACCCACAACAGCAAAACAGTAACAAGACAAGAAAGCATACTGACAGGCTACTGTAGTAAATGTAGTCCTTGGGGATGTTTTCCCAGCCTAAAATACCAGTGCCATTAGCAGAAGAGGGAAAACCAGTATTCCTGTCCCTATAAACAGGCTTTCAAGATACGTGAAAGCATGACTGTGAAAGAATAAATTCAAAATCACACCCTATAAACTACTGCCTTTTGGCTGTAGTATTATTTGCAAACTGATGGAAGGCTAGAGGGGAATTTTGTGATTTTCACACTAAAATACATTTTTAAGAAAAGTCTTTTCTTCAGAGAGGGAAATACCTTTTTGGGGCTGCAGGAGGACAACTCTCCAGTACACACCAATACAGGGGTGCAGCACTGGCTCTTCATTTTGCCTGGTGCCATTTCTGAGGCTGAGCCTCTGTGTGTTGTGTTTTACTGTTGGCTGGGCAGGGTTGGGATCCAGGCTGCTTTGGCACAGACTGGCCAGGCAAAGATTTCTGACTCTCTCCCAAAGCTCGTGGCTGTTCTGGGCATGGAGCACCACGTGTTCTGCTTGGCTGGGGAGACCAGATTAGTGGTGTTGAGCACAGGGGAGAGCAGGGTGCAGGAGCAGCTTCTCAGGAAGTCCTTTGGGTGGCTGGGCAGGAGCAGCCCTTGCCCCCAGCAGGAGGTTTGAGTACCTCCACTCCCAAACCCTCTTTGCAGGCTCCTTCAGGCCTGTGGGGTTATGGGCAGCTCAGTTTTGGTCACTCTTTCTCTGCTTTGTTTTCCTGTAGGTACAGTTTCCCTTACTGTTTCTAGCTGATTTCTGTAATTGCAGCTATGAATGGGAACTACATGTGAGTTCCAGTTCACATACAGTGAATGGTAATAGCCTTGTAGGAGGAGGTGTCACTAATACATTGCTTTGCACAGAGGATTCTTTTTGTTTTCAGTATAAGGTGAGACTTGAGTTTCTGCATATTTTTTTGAAGAAACAAATGTTTTTCACCTCTTCACAGCTGTGTTTGTGTACATGTTTTGCACATTTTAGTGTTATTTTCTCAGGGCTACCTTCAAGCGTTTGACAGATGAAATGTTGTATTTGTGCCTTCTGGAATTGTTTTAGAGAGGAGTGAAGCATGCTGACATGATTGATAGATCTGTGCAAATCTCTGCTTGGACTGTGCAGTTGGTTCCACTTGGGAGGTCTTAAGGGTTTATACAGAGAAGTGTATTTTGCTTGAAAGTGACACAAGTATTTCACTGTATTTCAGGGTGAAGGCTGTCGTACTGTCCCGCTCTCCGGACACGTGGGATTTGACAGTTTGCCTGACCAGCTGGTTAATAAGTCAGTTAATCATGGGTTTTGTTTCAACATCCTGTGTGTGGGTGAGTATTTCCATTTTGGGAAGTTCTCTTGCTGAAAAGTTTTCTGCAGCTGGATGTAGCTCATAGCTTACAGCACTAACAAGGTAGCTTTGATTGAAATTTCCCCAACTGTTCTATTTTCAGTAATAAGATTTTCTGGTGCTCTGGGAAATCCCTACTGGGGTTCTGCAGTGGCTTTCTACCGAGCAGTGAGATAAAATGCCTAAAATCACAGGCTGTTATTATGATCTTTCTTTTCCTCATATGTTTGAATTTCACATTTTTTAAAGAAAATAGGTACTTATGCCAGAGTACTTTGTTATGAGGTCTTGTTTGGTTAAGTATTGAATTAATGTTATAATTATTATAATTATTTTAACAAAATACTAATCATGCTTCTCTTAAATCACTAAAAGCTATTTTTTTCTCCTCCCTTCTGTGCATACTTGAATTAAGATAGTGTCTGGCCAAGCCTTAACTCTTCTGACAATTATCCAGGCTGCCATGTGGTGTGGATCACAGCTGGGGCCTGGCACTGTAGCAGGACTTGGTGTCTGTCCCTGCAGCCCATCTCACAGCGTTAGGATCCCAAATAATCCCTTCTCTTAGGTAACAGAAGTAAAACTCTGTATGACTTTGGTACCATGGTTTAGGAAGGTAAATTAGGAAATGAAGAGTGGAGCATTAGTAATTGATGGGTTTGCTGCTGGCAGGGCCCTGCCCTGGAGGTTGTATGGCTGCTCGGACTGAGCCCTGTCTGCAGATGATCCCAGCAGGGCCTGGTGTGGCAGGGGCACAGCAGCAGCTCTGGATACCTCCTGGGGACTCGGCTGCTGGTCAGCCCTGCGTCCACACAGAGGAATTCTGTCCCCTCCCATGAGAGGTGCAGCTCATGGTATGGGCCTGGTGTTTGCCCAGAACAGGGTTGAGTCTGAAACGAGAGTAGTGGAGCAAGGAGAGGAGAGCTGAGCCCTGTTAAATGGAGCTGAGAAGACAGTTTTCCTTACAGCCACATCTTACATTCCTGTGAGATGATAAACTTTGCTGACAAGTGGAGGTCACTGTCAGGCTGAGTCTCTGGGTGATTTCCACAGTACATGAATGTGATATGACCTAAGGAAACTCCTCTCCCCAGGACTGAAGTCTAAAAGTCTTTCCTTTTCCACTTACTGGGCTGCAGTGTTTTTTTTTACAAGTTCTAGATGTAGCAGTGGGTGCCTCCTGTAGTTTTATCTTCACTTTGAATTGTGGAGAGGAGCTGAATGCATGTGCTTTCTTCTTTGCAGGACAGAAATTGAATACATTAATCACTTGTTGAGGTGAATAACAAGGACTCACCAAGATAAATGTATATTAGCTGCTAATGTCAGTTTCTTATGAATAGTAATAACACAATCTTGAAATAAAGAAACTTTGTAGAAAAATATAATAAACTTAGAAAAAGATTTGCAAATCTTTGCCCCCACACTTAAACATCCTGGAGAAAGAAAACAAAAATTCCCAGTGTTCATCTGTCATTTATTCTGTTGTATTTCACTTGTACAGCAGACTTTGGGATGAAAAATTGAAAGAATAAGGAAGCAGATGAAGATTGGATGAGAATCCCATAGACAGCCTACTAAGCATGACAGAAAGAGACTTTTTTCCCCCCATTTTTCAGCTATGTGTGGCATCTGTTGGAGGAAAAATCCAGTGATAATTCTACTCTGTGTCATACTGGATCTGTGCCACTGATTCCTGCAGCTCTTGCTGTAGAAGCCAAGGAAAGTTTCAGAAATGACTCTCAGCAGCATGTCCAGAGTGCAGCAGTTTTTAGCTCTTCTCATGCTGAAAGCTGTCTCCCCTGTGAAACTAGAGCCAAAGCTAGAATGAATGAGAAAACCTCTCATTAGATGTTAGGGGTTGCAGATGGTTTCTCTGATATTTTATTTCTCAGCATAACCATTTTCTTTCTAAACCTTACATGATAAATTTTTAGTTGCCTCTTAGTTCAGTGCAAAGGCTGGAGAAGTGTTTAATGGCTGAGACTTTCTGTGCTGACTGTATTTCTCAGTGAGATAGGGGAAAAAGAGGAGGAACAGGCTGCTGGTTTTTGATGTAAACTTTCTCAGTTTTTGCCGGGGTAGATTGTAGTTGCATTAAACTAGTATCCAGTTTAAGAAGGATTTTGCCCCTTCCTCTCTCCCAGGATTTGCAGGGAATTTGTTCTAATTGGCCTATTCAGTGCAATGAGAAAGGCTGTTTTGTGGCAGAAATACTTCTGTCTCCCCCGGGACTGTACCAAGACTGTTTGAGGTCTGTCACTCCTGTGATGTGCAGGAGTCTCACCCTGGGGGAGGGAGGCAGGGAGGGAGGGAGGGATGTGCACAGGATTCCTGGTGCTCTCCAGCAGGCAGTTCTCTGGGGTGTTGAGCTGTACAGCCTGGAAGTTGCCCAGTGGTTGTTTCTGTGGTCACTGGTGCAAGCAGCTGAGGAGAGAACAGCTTCTCTAATCAAAAAGCCATCTGTCTCCTCAGCCTTCTCCTGCCTGGTGCCCTAGGGGGATGCCAGGAGCTGGGTGCCTCTCCGAGGAGGTGTTTCAGTGTATTTTGTGAGCCCTTGTTGCCCTCCTTGCCCATGCAGCCCAGCCTTTGCCTGGCTGTGGGGAATTGTGTGATGTCTCTGCATGCCTGTCAGATGAAACAAACTATTTTCCCTTCTGTCCTTGAGAGATGGCCTTACCAGTCTGAGTTGCCTCAGGGCTTGTCTCGACAAACCTGCTACATTGGATTAGCTCCTATTTCTACACATGAAAAGGCTGTGCATGCATATACATTTTCTTTAAAATTGAATTATTTGATATCTGGAGCCACGGTTGTTCATCTTGTGAAGGGAAGGGGCTGCTCTCTGATGAAAGGAAGCTCTTGTGAAAGCTGCTCCCTGCCTTTGAACAGGGAAATACTCCAGGGACGACTCTGTCCTCCCACAGAGTCGATTGATGATGATGTGATTGGGGCCTCTTAAATCCGGAGTGTTGTGGGAAAGGGAGACAGTGAGCAGTTGCTTATTTCGCTTAGCACATACTAGGGAAAAGCAAATTAAATTTCTAGGCACAAAAGGAGGAGGTGCAGCTTTTGTGGTGCATAATTCAGCTCACTGCTGCAGCTGCTTAGGATGCTAAAAGTCCTGTGAGAAGAAGCCATGACAATTCATTCAGCATGAAGATGCCTGTCTTGGTTTGGGAAGTTAGGAGCTTGTCCCAGCTGTAGGTTTGCAAGTGGTGCCACCACTCTTCCATCACTGAGATTTGGTGAGGCTTCCCCAGAGCAGTGAAGGTACCATGTGCAGTGCAGCTGGAGCAGGGAACAGTTCAGGAGGACGTGTGGGGAGCCCAGCACAGCCAGGCTGTTGGGCATTAAGAGTGGATGGTGTTTCTGAGCTCTGATGTAGGGTTGCTGCATGTCCAGAACCTGCAGTGGTGGCTCTGGCCATTTTTTTTTTTAAATGTCCTTGAAAATTGTCAGACTTAACAGCAAAACTCCATCCCATGATGAAAGGTACAATACTCAAGCTTTTCCATTGCTGTCACATCTTCCTGGTGCAGAACTCTACCAGCAAAGGTCACTGTCTCTGCCCTGTCCTCCCACAGAGCTCTGTCAGCCCTGTTTTGGGGCAGCGCTGTCGAGTGGCATAATCCCTAAGTACAGTTTTGGAGATCAAATCACATGTGTCCATAAGCCTGACATCAGGAAATAATCTCCCTGCCAGGGATGCCTCTCACTCAGTTTGTGCACACTGCTGCTTTTTTCAAAGTAATTCTGCCTCTTTTAATCCCTGTTCATAATTTCTGTTTTTGGGGGAAGATTCCAGTGCCATTGGCTGCAACAAGCACAGACCACTTGTCCTTTTTATCAGACCATCTGTTCCATCTGGACTCCCATCCTTACAAGAAGCAGTTGGCACCATTCACATCTTCCAGCCAGCAAAAAGTTGCCTCTGTGTGAGGCAGAAACTCCCAGAAGATTCAGAAATTCTTCCTTCTGTTGTTTTGGACTTCAAAATAGCAAGGCTATTTTGTGTTCCCTATCTCTGCTCATATTTAACACAGCAGAACACTTTATTAGTGACTTTAGTTTTTTACCATTTCATGTCACTCTGTCAGTGTTAACATTCTTTCAGCTGAGACAGACTTCCCTCTCTTCTCTGTCTTCCCTGGCAGGCTTTAATTCTGTGTCAAGTCAGTGGGGTTACACACTGCAGGAACAGGGGTATCTTCTGGCTCAGTGTAAATTTGGGAGTGCAGGCTTCCTATGAGATGCCATGTTAGTGCCTGGATGTTTTAATCATGAAGGTGTTTGGATGGGCAACTCCCACCTGTGGAAAAATGCCACAGTTCTGATCTTCCCCTTCCAAAAAGAAAATCTCAGTGGTTGAGTTCAAAGTTGCCTTTGCTGGCCCTGTGTAGCTGGCATGAGGTGCAGTGTAAAAGCATGTTCTGCATCTCTTAAACACTTCCCCTAGCCCCCCCGACAGATAAAGTCACCCCTGCTGGAAAAAAACACTTGAAATGGATTTAAAGTAGGCAATGATTAACAGGTTCAGGATGTGCTTAAACAATAGTCTTGGCCTCATATGAACATCTTCCACCCAAAAAGAGAGAGGCAGGAATGAGGGGTGACTTACAGGGTGCTGTCTGCCCAGAAGCCAGTGTGGTTTACAATGACCTTGTGTGTCCACTGCAGAGAGCAGCTCCCTGCCCTGTCACTGCTGCTGCTCCCCTGTCACCCTGTCCTGTAGCCTTGGAGCTGCTCCAGGGCCTGCCAGGCTGTGGGGCAGTGCCACAGGAGGAGCTTTGCAGGGCTGTGTGTGGGTGATGCTCAGCACTGCAGGGCTGAGGGACTCCCCTGTCCTGAGATGTCCCATCAGGGTTCCTGGCATTCACAGGCACGCAGCCAGCTCACTGCTCTGTCCCACCCATCCCTTGGCAGGGGCTTTGGAAATGCTGCAGCCTTCTCAGGCTGTTTAGATTTTTGTCTGTTTTTACACTGCTGTTTTCCTGGAATCCCTGGGAACGGCCTGGGAGGTCATGCAGGCTGTTGGCTGTTAACTCCCAAAATCCCTGTCCAAACCATGGCAGTGCTCTGGTCTGATTTGTGCACTTGCTCCCTTTTGGAGGCCAATGGCCCCCTGACAAGTCCAAGTCAGTGCTGGGCCAGCTTGTTGGGTCAGCTTATTCTTCCAGTGGCAGAGGTAACCTTGTGCTTTGCTGAGTCCCCCTCCCTTGCTCTGGCCAGTGCTGTTGTAGGTACAGCTGATGCAGTGAGGTGGCACAAGGGCTGCAGCCACACCAGCTCCTGCTCCTGACTCCTCCTCCCCTTTGGATTGAAAACCAGATGGGTGCAAAGGGCAGCTGCACTGGTGGCTGTTCTGGCTGTAGTTGGTGTTGGTTGGTGATGGAGCACAAGCTCTCAGCTGGCTCCCAGGCAGTTCTGCAGCTCAAGGTGTGCATTGACTTTGAAATATTAATGGATCTTGCTGCCTCTGGAAAGATACTGGATATGTCATCTTGGCAGTCAGGGACTGCTCAGTTCCCAGAGCAGGGGATTTGGGGCTTGGAACTAGACAATCTTCCTTCCAAGCCAAACCATTCTATGGTTTTATGATTCTGTGTTTGCCTTGCTCTGCCATGTACTTCAGCCCTGAGTGAGGAAAATCCCTTCTGAGGCCAGAAGAGGAATTTGCCTGCTTGCAGGGGTGAGGCTTGGAGACTTGGATATTTGGATGGGGGAGGATGGGGAGGAGTTTCCCCTTCTTGAATTGGGCATTTCATGCAAGTTTGGATCTGCTACAGAGCTCTAAACCTACAAAAATAAGAAGCTCTTTTATTCTGAGCGAAGTGGGAAAATGGTGAAGTTGTTTTGGTTGGGAGCTGAGGGCTGGGGGAAGGAGGGGAATGCTCTTGCAGCCAGACACAGTCTGCCTGTGGTCCCACAGCAGGCTGGAGGAGCAGCCTTCACAGAGGGTGGGGTTCAGCTGCTCCTGAAGTTTCTCCAAAAGCTGTCTGGGCAGCTCAGAAATTGCTGTTTCCCCAAAACACAGCAGCCCTCACAAGGCAACAGACCAGACTGCGTAGGAAGTCAGGTCCTGTGAGCTCAGAGAGCTGGCTCTGTTGTCAGAGCCTGGTAAGGGAGGCTGCCCTGTGGAATGTGTGCACAGAGGGATTTGTTTTATTCTTCCTGGGATGTATCTAAAACAAATTCAAGACTGGTCTCTGGCATTTGTCTCTTCCTTCCAGACAAGGAAATAGTTGCCTGTTGATAAATGAAATCCAAATAGCTGTTCAACACTGACAGAATACTAGCAGAATACTGACAATACTAGCAGAACTTTGGAAGCAGATTTTGCAATATTTTACAGCTTATCTAGCCCCTAAGGTACAAAACCAGATATTACAGAAAATGCCCCCTCCCAGTGTAGAAGGCTGATTCTCCAACCTGTTGTGAGAAACCAACTGCACAACTTGCTGTGGGGTCCGACCAGCTCGCAGGGTTTCTGCACGGAAGGAAGCTATTTCTGTGGCTGCTTATTAGAGACATTGATCTGGAGCAGCTTTTTTTGGAAATGGCAGTGAGCCCCATTTCCTCTCCTGTTTTTTAATGAAAACAGCATCTTCTGTAGTGTAGTTGTGGGTTTAAGCAGGATCTGAACGATGCTTTCCCCTTCGCCTTTTCACCTCTTGCTTTTCATCTCTATTTTCTAATGACATTAATGGCCATTAGACTGTGAAATGTAATTTGCCCAGAATACAGACCTCCCATTGTTCATGGCTTTCTGTTTACCAGACACTCCCTTGGGAGCATGAGATCTGCTTTCATCTGCTACAATTTCACCCCTGTTAATGTTTGGAAGCTCAAAGGCCAACCCATATTAATATTCAACAGAATGTTTCAACTCTCTTTTTCTCCAATAGGGGAAACTGGCCTTGGAAAGTCCACCCTCATGGACACCCTTTTCAACACCAAGTTTGAAGGTGACCCAGCATCTCACTCACAGCCTGGGGTCCAGCTGAAATCCAGTACCTATGACCTGCAGGAGAGCAATGTCAACCTCAAGCTGACTATTGTGAGCACAGTGGGCTTTGGGGATCAGATCAACAAAGAGGACAGGTGAGTGAGGGAGAGAGGGGCTATATTGTGACCTGGCTTTTCATTTTCCCTGTGCCCTAGTTGGTCCTGACTGCACTGGAGTTTTCCTGCTTGCTTCTTAGGAGTTGTCCTTGTCACCTCTTTGGGATGGGACATGTAGAAGAGAGGACAAAGGCTTTGGAGTGTCAGTACTGCTTCAGCTATAAAGCAGCTTTCTCATGCTGTCAGAGCAATTTCTGCCCTGCTGGCAAGCTTCTGCCCAAATTCATCTGGTGGGGAGACTGAAATGCTCCAGGGCATCTAGGCTTGTTTTGGTTTCTGCTGACCTCAAGCTGCTGACCAAACCACTAGTGTGGTTTAGTGTCTGCTTGGCTTAATATCCACTTTTGGCAGGGTTCTTCCATGGGAAGAGCCAAAGGAAGCACAATAAATGGACAGTGAGATACCCTGGGGGAGTGTCTCTGGCAGCTCACATCCCAGAGTGGCTGGAGTGTGTTGGTTAAGGGATGTGCAGTTGCACCAGACAGTCTGCAAGGTGCTCTGCGGAGACATTGCTGATGGGATTGCTTTTTTGTGGGTCAGTTAGGTTTTTTTTTAAAGTTTGTTTAAAATGCACTGATGTCCTTTACATTATAGCTCTGGCAGGCTCTGTATTTCAGAAGGCCTTGCAAGGGAGTTGCAGGAATTTCCTGCCTTGAGAGCAGTGGGCAAAGGTGGTACTGAATGAAGCTGTGTCTCCACCAGCAGCACTCAGGGCTGTGAGAGCAGCAAGCCATCCACTCCCTGAGTGCTGCAAATGAGTCTCCATTAGCCTTGCTTTAGAAGGTCTCTCATCCTTACATTTCGAAATAGAGATCTGCTTTCCCTGGAGAGGAGGGTGCATCTGCTGTCCTCTGCTAAATCCCAGTGCTGTGTTTTGACAAACAGGCTGCTAGAGTCTGATGTAGGACCATGTCTCCTTGTCAGCAGTGCAGCTTTAAAATTTTTTACAGGTGGGGAGCAAGGGAGGTAGAAAGTGGAAAATGGAAAGTGAAATCTATCAACAGCTTCTTTCTTAAAAGCAAGCCGGGGCATTGTCCTGTTTGTTGAGCTCTCTGACTGTGAGATGTATAACTTTTTTTTTTTCCTTTCACCAAAGCTACAAGCCCATCGTTGAGTTCATTGATGCTCAGTTTGAAGCCTACTTGCAAGAAGAGCTGAAGATAAAAAGGGTCTTGCACAACTACCATGACACCCGGATCCACGCGTGCTTGTACTTCATCGCTCCGACCGGCCATTCCCTGAAATCCCTGGACTTGGTAACCATGAAGAAGCTCGACAGCAAGGTAGGCAGAAGTAACTCTTACTGGGCAGATTTACTGTTTGCAGAGTGGAAAGGCTGCTGCTTTTCCAGAGGATCTCCCCACCTTGAATAGCCCTTCTGGCTGAGTTGGCAGATAATTCTGTAGATTTATTGAGCACTTACAAGTTTTTGAAGGTTGTATTGGAGACTTAGAGAAACTCCCAGGAGCGAAGTTGATTACTTCATACCTCTGTTTTTTTCTAGGTGAACATAATTCCCATCATTGCCAAATCTGATGCCATTTCCAAGAGTGAGCTGACCAAATTTAAAATTAAAATCACAAGTGAACTGGTCAGTAATGGGGTGCAGATCTACCAGTTCCCAACAGATGATGAATCGGTGGCAGAGATAAATGGGACAATGAATGTAAGTGCCTTGGTTCTTCCTCCTCCTCCCAGAACAGCACTGTCATTGTGGGGTTGGTGGCCCATACTGGGATGTTTCTTACATCTACTTTCCCTTTCATTTTGTTTCTTAAAACCAGAGGATTTAACAAGAATCTCATCCTTGTAGTGTCATCCTAGTCTAGGAGAGCTTTGTGTTAGGCTGCTACCTCTCTGGTGGGCTTTTCTAGTCAGAAAACAGACTTTTAATACCCTCCTTGTCCTCATGCATATCTTTTGAGGGACATGTAAGAAATCAGTGTTTAAATCCTTTTCAGCCCAAGGGCGATTTGTGATTGTTCCTGTCCTATACTTCACCTGATGGCCTCCCACCAGTAAACTTCCACTGGCAAGGAATTACACAGCTTAACCAGCAAGGTGTGAAAAACAGTACACAATTTGGGCCAGACATGCCTTGAAGTGCCTGCAGGTTCCCATTCTGGCTCTGGCCTCCCCAGCATCATGGGTGCCAGTCTGTGGCTCCTTGAGGATGAAACAAACTGTCCCTTGCCTTGCTGGCAGTACACCCTGACCATGGTCCCATTTTCCAGAAAGGCTTTTCACAGGAAATCAAGTAGGGGAAGTTGATTGCTTTACTGCTGTGGATGTAGCAGAGGTCTAGCTGATGTGCATTTGTGCCACCTCTTGATTAAGTATTAATAGTTGTAGAGTGTTCTGGAGAGGCCTGAAAGAAACATGAAGTTTGTCCTGACGTAGGAGCTGTCAGTGATGGTTTCCTGGTCAGAGCAGTTCAGTGTTCTGAGGGTGGAAGTGAACCTCTGCTTGTCTTTCCTTTCAGCCATTTACTTGTCTCCTGGGAGGGAATTGCTGTCTTGGGTTGCAGACGTTCTGGGTTGTGTCACTCACTGCACAGGCAAATCAATTCCTACATCCTCTATTACAGTCAGAATTACCAGGTTTATGGGGACTAAGCAGGCCCGAATTTGACCAAAGCAATTTTGCAGGTCTGGAAAACTTGTATCCAAATACTGATATTATAAGAAACATAAGGCAAATATTACTCTTACTTTGTATGTGTTGCATGTGAGAGCAGGGGGCTGAGGAGTACAGGGGGCAGAGCCCATCTCTCTGAGTGCTTGCTGGCAGTTTTGCTTTGTTTGCAGTTTGACTGTATGAGCCACACTCTGAAAGCAAAAACATAATCTCTGAAATATTTTGGTTGTACCAGCTGTCATGAACTTGTCCAAATTTTTGGATAACCTGTGGAATTTACTTCCGGCTCCTGAGAGCAATCCAGGGTCACTGATCTTCCATGTAGTTGGCTTCCTGAGGCCCTTTAAATTGCCCAGAATTTGGTGCACTTTAAAAGCTTTGCCTAACAAATGTTACTTCACAAAACTCAGCAGAAAGGGTTGGTGAAAGGAGCTGGGAACTTAAAGTGCTGAAGCTTTGCACTTGACTTCCTTGCAGCTTGGCAGAATGCAGTATAGCTCCCAGGAGCAAGGGAGGTGGGGAGAAATCTCACTCACAGAAAAATGCAGCAAAGTACGATGGCAGTGTCTGGGGGGTTTGCTTGGCTGCCTGCCTTTTGGAAATGAGAGCACTGTAAGGTGAGATCTTCAGAGCCTAGGTAGGTGTTGGGAGGGTTTCAGTTCCAATTTTGCTGAGTGTGCACTGGGCAAGTCTCTTTTTGCCTTCTGCAGAAATTGTCTATACTAAAAAGTTACTGTTTCTGATTTCTGAGTTTTTACAAAGCAAATCCCTCTTCTTCTTAGTCAGCCTTTGTGTAATGTGGAGTGCATATCTAAGCTTGAAGAGTGTGACCTTGGGTCACATCAGACACAGTGGCTGGGGACATGTTCAGCCCTTCCTCACCAGGGCAGAAGCAAGCAGGGAGGAAGGACCTGTTACTCCAGGAGTGAAGGATGGACTTCCATCTCATGATCTGATGGAGCAGGCTGTCTTGTACTCCAGCATGAGCTGAAGGAGTGGTGGGGGGATAAAATCAAGAAGGCTCCTAGACCTCTTACTGCTTCTGTGCTTGTGCAGATGTTCTCCTCAGGCACGGCAAGCCCTGGGACGGCACCGCAGTCCGAGCCGCAGCCCTGTGTTCCAGCTGTCACTCTGATGCCAGTCTTGCACTGGCTCATCTCACCTGAGACTCTGTGGCTGGGAGGATCAGCCAGGTAGAAGATATAGAGTGGTAGCACTAGCAAGGTTTCCAAAAAAGGACCCACCCTGCTAGCCCTTGTCTTGGATTAGTGGCCAGTGACTAGACTCCCTGAGATTAGCATGTGCATAATGACTGTCTTGCTCAGTGGCTGTGCTCATCTCTGTGTGCTGGTGGGTCAGCCAGGTCTCAGGGACTAACGTGGATATCATCAAATGTGTTCCAGGCCCACTTGCCATTTGCAGTGATCGGGAGTACGGAGGAGCTGAAAATAGGAAACAAAATGATGAAAGCTCGTCAGTACCCTTGGGGCACAGTGCAGGGTGAGTTGAGCCCTGGGATTTTCATGGCATGAATGGTGACACTTGTGCAAGGAGGCAGTGGGCTTTCATAGAAAGAGCAAGGGCCTGCTGGACGTGATTATCCATGGGGAATTATCCTTTGTTAAATCCTTGTGTCAGGCCTATAGTGCCAGTTTTCTCTGCTTGGAAGGGCTGTTAAACCTGTTGGAGGAGTAGACAGTTGAGGAATGTGGGAAGAGATCTTAGTTTCTATCCCCATTTTCCTCCTTACCGTGCCTTCTTTCAGTGGAGAACGAAGCTCACTGTGACTTTGTGAAGCTGCGGGAGATGCTGATCCGCGTGAACATGGAAGACCTTCGTGAGCAGACCCACACACGCCACTATGAGCTCTACAGGCGATGTAAACTGGAAGAGATGGGTTTCAAGGACACTGATCCAGACAGCAAACCCTTCAGGTGAGATCCCTGGAGGAGACAGGAGGGCTCGAGAGAGGCATTGCTGGATGTGCTGTGTGCCTCTGTGTGTGTGTGTCCTTGGGGGAGCACAGAAAAAACCAATGCAGCAAGAAAAACTGCCAGGTCAGATAAATCCAGACTTCAGCAAAGGTCTGACTGGGAGAAAGTGAAAATACAGGGAGGATCTGCAGGACTGACTGTGAATCTGCAAGGATGGGAGTAGAAATGTCTGTGCTGCAGAGACACAGTGATGCCTATTTTGAGCTTACCTAGAAACAGAGGCCAGACAAAGGTAAAAGGATAAAAGTGAATATATTTAATGAAGGGCCTCCAGGTATATTAAGGGTAGATGAAGTCTCCACAAGGGGCTACATCCAAAATGGACAATGGTCACGAGTTTTTCAGCCAGATATAAGTTTGGTCTATTTATATATCAAGCATTAAGCCTCCAATTACAGCTTCAGGTAATGAAGTTATTACCTGAAGTTTCCTCCTCCCAATTCACTTTTGTTATACATTTTGGGGCTTGAGGCTGTAGGTTGTGCTTGGATCTCAGGCCCAGAGGGATTGTTTTGTCTGACCAAAATGTGAAGACAGTTAATTAACACTTTTTATGGAGTTTAGAATTATGCACTAATGCAGTACAGGATTTAAAAAACATAAAGACTGAAATCTTAAGGCATCAGCAGCAGTGTTCCTCTAAACTAGTGTTTGTTGCCAGCTGGTCTCTTTGAATTGCCCAACATTCAACATACAGAGAAGTGCCAAAAATCATTGGATAAAGAAGACCTTGGGCACATGTGGGTGAGTGAGTAGCAAATGTGTTGTGTGCAAAGCATAGTCATGGTGAGGGCCTGATTTCAGAGGGTCAGGGTAAGCAGTTTGTCCCAGGTCTTATCACTGGACTTTCCTTCCTTTTCAGCTTACAAGAAACTTACGAAGCCAAAAGAAACGAGTTTCTGGGAGAGCTGCAGAAAAAGGAAGAGGCAATGAGACAGATGTTTGTCCAGAGGGTCAAGGAAAAAGAAGCTGAGTTGAAGGAGGCTGAAAAAGAGGTAAAAACTGCAGTACTTGTGTCTTCATGGCTGTGAGTGATAGATTCGCTCCCAAGGAGGTAGTTGTTGCCAAAGCACTTTCTTACCAAGAAACCTAAGGTTTAACTTGGATGGAGATGTTAAGGTCTTCAGCCTGTAGGACAAAACTGAATCACAGTACTTGTTTTGTACAACTTACTGCACCAGGAAAGGACCAGAGTCTTGATTCTGATGGAGAGATGCAGTGTGGTAAAAGTCAAGGAGAGAAGCAGCCCTTGAGATGAACTTGTTTTACAAAAAATACACCCATACAACTTTCTTAGCAATGTGAAAAATCCATTAATTTACTGACTTTTAAAGAGGAATAAGGCAGAGACCCCTGAAGATGGATTAGGGTTTTTTTTTTACACTTATGCTCTCCCAATCCTCTGTTCATAGTCTGCACAATGAACACACATAGTCTGCATTACTAGAACACTGCCTGTAAGTTGTTGTGGAAGGAGGCTGTTCCCTGCCCTTTGTCTGTAGTGCTGTGTCCTGCTCACCTCTTTCCTTTCCTTTTAGCTGCATGAAAAGTTTGATCGCCTGAAGAAATTGCATCAGGATGAAAAGAAGAAGCTGGAGGATAAGAAGAAGTCTCTGGATGATGAAGTAAATGCATTTAAACAAAGGAAGACAGCAGCTGAATTGCTTCAGTCACAGGCTCAGCAGGCTGGAGGGTCGCAAACTCTTAAAAGGGATAAGGAAAGGAAAAAGTAAGTTGCTAACCCAGAGGTATTTGCTTTTGGTCATGATTTTCCTTTACTATTTTTCTGGGTGTTCATATCTCCCTCCAATATAGCCAGTCCTTATCAGGGGAAGGTTTGCAGCCAGATTTAAACCCTTGTAAGGCTGAGCAGTGTCTGGAAGCATGTAACATTTGCTGTCATGCTGAAGAGCAGGGAGCAGTACTAACCTCCCTCTTTGCTTTCTGACAGCATGGGGAGGATGAACTTGTTTTTATTCCCCAAGATTCCCTGCTCCTCCCTTGGTCTCTCAGTGCTTGTAAAGAAGTGGAACCATACTAGCTGCCAAGGCTAGGGTGTGGGTAGCAGGGATGTCACATTACCCTCAGAGAGGAGTGTGTTTTAGCTCAGGTTCTTACTTTTTTATATTGAGAAAATTATGGAAATTATTCAGGCAGACTAACAGTCTTGAATTCTGGAATCTGCAGGATGTAAGACAGCAAAATGAGGGGACAGGTCATATCACCTTGTTAGCACTAGTACTTTTCTCCTGTCCTAAATCAGCTTTTTGCCCTTCACAGGAACAGTGGGAGGTACTGCAAGGCTGTAGCAGGGCTTCCCAGTGCCACGGACTGGTGTGACAGGATCCAGCCCCTCATCAGGGCCTGGGACCTGGCTGTCTGCAGTGCCTGTGCTAGGCTCCTGCAGCTCTGCAGTTGCTCAAGAGCAACCAGCTGTACAGTGAAACAGATCTCCCACTTGTCCCAGCACTGAGCAGTTCCCTTCCTTCTCACTGTGGCACATTTCCCAAAATGAGCACTGTGCCACCTGTGCAGGTGTGCAGAGAGTGGTGTGCAGACAAACAGGGGTCTGTTTTTGTACCATGCCATAATCCCCCCTCTGCACAGCCCTGGGGCAGTCCTTGCCTGCACTGTGCAGTCCTAAGTACATGAAGAAGTGCTGTTAAATTGGACAGTATGGGGCATGCCCAAAGTGCTGACAGCACTGTTTGTCAGGGAATAAACCTGTGACTGTTAAGCTTGGGATTAAATGAGACAGAGGAGGAAAGACCCAATTACAGGAATGAGATCCTGGTTTAGTCTTTTAGTTTAAAGCTGAAGCTGCTTCCACATGAACGTTCTTTTGTGATGAGCAATTAGTGCTGCACTTTCCTCACTCGCCCATTCCTTTTCCCACTGCCTATTTTGATTTGTACATTTGAATCACCTTCAGGGGGTTTTAATATCTTTTCATACTGAGGAGTCTGAGACTGACTGGGGACAGACTTCTCTCGAGAGGCTGGACTGAACCCAGCTGAGTTCTTTCATGCTTAGAGCCCTTACACATCTGCTCACTCAGGACTGCAGACTTCAGCCTTCAGATCAGTCAGGGTCAGGAATGCAGAAAAGAGAGGAAACAGCCTTATAGTATCAGCAAGTAGTTGCTGTGGCCCAACTCAAACTCTGGATCCTTGAAGTGGTTCTCATCTCAGAACATCTCCTTGACACCAAGCATGTTGATATGGAAAAGCTTTGGTACTGCCCTTATCAGTTAAGGGCACAGAAAACTCCATGACAGAGATAGGTCAGTGCTTCAGTAAGGCTTGGGGAGATAATAGGAAGCTTCTTTCACCTCCAGTAAATTTGCTGTGCTGGAAATGGTGCTGCTTTCTTTGCTCTGTAACTTCTCTGATTGTCCTTAATAATGGATTTTAGTACTTTGATCATAATTTTTTCTTAACAGTCCATGAATTTTGCAAGCTGGAGCTTAATTGTAGCTTGTTTACTACTGGCTGGCATACAATAACCTTTTTCTTTCACAGGTGACTTGTTTAAACCCAAGCTCTGTAATTTGCACTAATCATGACTCAGTTGATTTTTCTGTTGTTGTTGTTACATCATTATCATCATTATTAGGCCTTACATGTGTGCTGTTTTACAGTTAGCTGCTGTTTGGCTGCATGGTGCATGAGGCACATTGTCCTGGTAAGCGTCATTAACTAATAGAGCCTCACAGTGGGATCAGTTACCTTTCCTAAAAAAGCAGAGCGTGTGAAAGTCCTGAAGCATATAAGTATTGTCTCTGTCTTCCCCTGCTTTCACCCACTATATGTGCTCTACCAGTCACTCTCTACATGTGCAGTTGTAGAAAAATTATGTAATTATCTTTAAAGATTCTGCAAAGTTGAATTCAGAGACTCAGGATATGGAGCATAGAAAATTAAGGATTACATCCTCTTCCTTTTAAATCTTCCCAGCACTTCATTGGCTCTGTTCTCTTTATTCCATCTCTCTTAAAAATAAATTATATTCTTTAATCACACAGGCCACGTTGACACTATGGCAACAATTGCTATGGAGATGTGGTGCTGATGATACAGCCCAGCTAGCCATGAAAATGTCTCTGTCTTTCCTTTCTCCTCCTTCCCTCCCACTCCTCCAAGCTGTAATGTTAACTTGTGGTTACAGTGAAGGTAGATGCAAGACTAGTTTCTGTCATCCTCATTAGGGTTATTAGTTAAACTGCCAATGACAGTGGTCTACTTACAGCTAGGTTGAGTGGGTTTAATTGAGCATTTTTAATTTGCTGATTCTCTAGTGAGAGGAAGAGGAAACCTCCCACAGGAATGCCTTGCTTCTTGACAGAGCAGCGATACTCAATATCCAAGACAGAGCCTCAGGGGCTGAGGTGCACAGGCCTCTCAGAGAAGGGACCCTGTTGGCAATAAACTATAAAACACCCTAAAAACTCATCCTTGAGTCCACCCTTCCCTGCAGACAAAGCTAAGACTTAAATTCTCTCCTGATAGTCTAAACTAAATTACAGTCTACCCTTAAACTGATAGAAGCTGATTCCAAGATTCCTTCCCTCTTAACTCCACCACGGGAAATGGCAAAGCAAGTAAACATTATGCTGCCAGTGAGAGGCATTTGAATGTAATTTAAATGGGACCTTCCACTTAACAGAAGAGCTTCAGAAGGGTCTTGCACTGGCTCGAACTGGCGCTTGCAGTCGTCTTGAGCTGTCCAGTTGAGTGAATGTCTCTGCTGCCAACAGTAACTGTAGAACAATGGAAAGAACAATTCTCTGCTTATCAGGCTCTGAATGTGGAAAAATAAGCTGAAAGAATAACAGTGTTCATTCTGGTGCTGAGTACGAAGGCACAGCTAAAGTGCAGCTAGAGTGAACATTACTGATTTTTGTTGGTTTTGGATTGCTTTTGGCAGTCCTCATAACTGTACACTATTGTGTGCTGGGCTTTGAATCAAATGAAGTTCTTTGTTCCCACTACGCAAATGCAGACAGTGCCTTTTCCAATGGGCATTTGTCATTGCTAAATTAAATATGTATATGTGGTACTTTTCCAGGATTTAGAAAAACAGTCTCCATATTGATCCATAAAGTGTTTCAGGGCTTCACTGTTTTGCAAGGATACAAACAAGTCACAGTTGATGAGTCCTGTAGCTTGCAAAACTGTGAAAGGATTGTTTTAGAAAATGAATTTGGTTCATCCCACTGCTGAGTGTGTGTGTGTGTGTGTGTATGTGTGCATAAAGCATGTTTTGTAGTCAGATTAAACCTTATTAACACTTAGCAACATTTTCTTTTGTGTGTGTGTGTGTGTGCCCATTAGAATAACTTGTATTTTTATTTTGTTTTTTGTCATTAATCCATAAAACCATTAACCTGCCTTTTTCTTTCATTTTCAGTTCGGGTTTCCTGTAGAACCTTTCCCTTGGCCCCAGAGGCGAATGCCCCACCCTCGGCTGTGCCATTGTGCCTGTTGCTCACCTTTCCCACTGCTCCCCTCCCTGCTCACCACTCGGGCTCAAACCAGAGCTCTTGGCTGCTGGGGTTGTTCTTCTGAGGGACCCTGCTGGCCAGAGGGGTTTGTGCCAGGTTCCTCCTGCCCCTTGGGCAGCAGCAGGATGCCCCCTGCTCCTGGGCCAGGGTCCCGCTGCTCAGCTTTCCCTGCTCCGTGCTGTCAGAGCTGCTTGGGGGTGCATTTAGCTCCTGCTGTGGGGTGGGTTTGCTCTCTCCAGAGACTGGCTGCCCTCTCCCCGTGTTCATTTGCTGTTCCTAAGCCCTCATTACCCCCTGTGCTGCCATGTGTGACTCAAATAACTTCCAAGGACTTTTTGCAAAACTTGACATCCTCACAGGCATGGGCCTGAGTCCAAACCTCTAGTTCCCGGGCTTGAGGAAATCTCAAATTTGGATCCATGGTTTGCAACTAAGTGTTCTCTGAATGCTGCAGGGGTCATGAAGGATCTTTTGCCTGGTCTCCCTCTCAGTGTGCTGACCTGGATGCACATCCTGGATCCAATCTCAGGGAAAGCTGGTCACCTTGCTGTACATATCAGTGTTTCTGAAGAAAGACGATGCTGTTTCATTGACTTTCTTCTCAGTCATTCCAACAATTTCTGGTTTTAATGCAAAAAAATACTACCTTTATATATTTTTTTTTATCTGACATCTCTTTAGAACTGTACAGATGTTGACAGGTTTCTTCTCATATTTTCTATTCAGCAAAAGCCTTGTTTTTATTGCAAGGTTTGCACTAAAAAGGAGGGTGTTTTGCTCACTGGGCCAGGAGCTCACTCTGGCCAGGTGCAGCTGTGGTTTGCCTGCACGTGTCTCTCTCTGTATTTCTGGCTGAGTTTTGTTTTTAAATAAAGAGTTCATCGGACAGTGAATTCTGGTTAACATTTACTTCTTTTGTTTTTTTGTTTTTTGTTTTTTTTGCCCTTCTTTTTCAGTAACCCATGGCTCTGTACTGAGTAATTACCCCTGAATACAAGGCCTGGAATGGACCTTCATTTACTTGTTAAATCGGAGGGTCTAATAAAACATGACAGCATTTCAGCTGTGACCTTTCCAGGGTGTTATCCTTGCTCTCTCCTATGCTCTCGTTGTGATTCTGTTTTTACTATGTACTGGTGGTTATTGCTTTTATTAAACAATGTAAAATTAGTCATAACAAGGTTCTGGATGCTACAACTTTAAATCCTGCCATTTTTTCCCCCCTACAATTAATGGATTCCCCTTTTTCCTGGTCTCGTTCCACCCAGCTAAATAAGGGATATGGAAATAAGTTCTGTGAGTTATTTTTGCTGGCGAAATAACAACGCAGTTTAAATATATTTATTGATGACATTAAAATGACAACACCATCTTAGTTTAATTATCACGTGGTTCAGAGATAAAACACGCTTTTCTCATTCTATTTGTTGTCATTTTCATGACATCATCTGTCTTTTTTCATGTGCTTTTTTTTTTTTTTTCCTTTTGCTAATTCATGCTATCTGAAGACCAGCATGCAAATCCTGGTTTCCATTTCAGATTTGTGTGTGCTGAATCCCCACGTCCTGCCCCTCTAAAGCCCAGCTGTGTGCTGCCAGGCAGCCCCCCAAACGCCCAGGTCCTGGCCTTGCAGGAGATGAGCACACTCAGGCCTGGCCCTGGTGCTGTTCAGTGCCAGCTGCTGTTTCACCTGCTGGGGTTTTACTGAGCAGTGCTCTGCGTGGTGCCAGGGCTCAGCAGCAGTTCCAGCTCAGGGCCAGCCTGGCTCCAGCTCACAGCAGCAGCCCCAGGTCAGACCACGGTTCCTCCGTCCCCAGCAGTCAGGGCAGCCCAAACTCTTGGTTGTAATGTATTTTCTCAGGTATTGTTTTACCATAAACACCATTTCATTTCCATAGAGCTCTTTGATTGCTTTGAGATTTGTTTAGCAAGTTGAAATAATTTGAATATTTTCTTCTTCCTCTACTTTTGAATGTTTCCCTGCTCCTAAAACCAGTCAATATTAATCTGTCAATGATTTCTAGATTATCTGCTAAAAAGACAATTGAATGTGACATTTTTTACCATACTGCAGGTCATTGTCTGTTCTTCCTGACCATTTGCCTTATTAGAATGTTGTTTAGTTATGTAAAATCTTTAGAAAGACTTTAAAGAAAGAAAGGTTTTTATTTGTGTGATTTCCCTGAAGTACTTGAGGTACCACAAGGAGGTTCCATCTCTCCTCTGTCAGCTGTTTCCATGTTGCATCTCTTTTTCTTGCTTTTTGAATGTCTTTCTCTTTTTTGCTAATCTTCTGTTTTTTCTCTTTTTTCCCCTTTTTCTCTCTCTATAGCTTTTTTTAATCTGTCTTCGCCAGCTGCACTGTGTCTGAGGGAGAAGACTGCCACTTCTAGAAGAGTCTAAGGGTCTTATGTCTGGGGAGGGGGGAACAAATCTTCAGTGTTAGTGTCTTGGAAAGAAGCTCTTTTACTGACTTGCATGATACTTAAAATTGAAGTGTCTTGTAATTTGTGTGACAAGACAGGGCGATGAGGGGGGAACTGATGACCTGGAGTTTTGAAGAGCTACAGAAACGTGATATTGGGACTAATGATGTAGCGAATACATTTTCAAATGTTGTTATGGGCATACGTTTTTTCTAATGTTGTCTTTAATAATATAAATGTCATGGGCTTCCCTGAGGTGTGAAGCCTAAGGAATATTTTAAATATGCTGGTGGTTTGATTGGTTTTAGAAACCGTGCATTCAGAGTCAAAGGAAATACAAACATGGTGCAACTTGCTCTGTTGGCAGCCACGAAATATTTAATTTTATCAAAGAAATAAAGCAAGAACTGTGTGTTCTCACTGGCGTCCTCCTGTGTCTCACCGTCCTGTTAAAGCCCCAGTGGCCGGTGGCGTGAGTCAAGTGCTGCTTCCTCCTTCCGCACCCACCTGCTCTCGCTGAAAGCTCGGGAAGCTGGCAGCGCCCGGGCCAGGCGTGCGAGGCCGAGCTCCGTCAGAGCTGCGCTGTCCCGGCGGCGCCGCTCCCGGGCCGGCGCCGTTCGCGCTGCCCACGCCAAGGGCGCGGGAGCGGCGCGCCTGAGGAGCCCGTGCTGTTCGCCTCTTTCCCTTCTGACGTTCGTGTACATTCGGAATAAAAAACACGAAAGCCAGCGCGGCTGCTCTGGTGTGTGTTGGTGTGTGTGTTGGTGTGACGGGCACAGGGAGGCCGGAGCGCGGCGGGGACGGCGGATCCCGGCCCGGTGGTGTGTGTTTTTGTGTGTGTGTGTGTGTGTGTGTGTGTGTGCGTGTGTGTGCAGCTCGCCGGGCCCGGCGCTCCGCACGGCTCCGCACGGGCACGGGGAGGCCGGAGCGCGGCGGGGACGGCGGATCCCGGCCCGGGCAGCGCAGGGCCGCTCTGGGGCAACCGCGGCTGTTCGGCGAGGCCTGGGGCAGATCCCGGGGCGGGCGGGCGGTGACCAGGACCCGGGGGACACCGTGGGGCCCGCCGCTGCCCCGGCACCGCTCCGGCCGCGCTCCCGCTCCGCGCCTGGCAGCGGCCGCCAGGGAGCGCTGCGCCCGCCGCGCTGGCCCCGCCATGGCGGCTGTTTCTCGCGGTGTCTCGCGCGACCGTGACGCGCGGCCACGTGACGCGGCGCCGGCCGGGCCGCGCCGTTCGGCCCCGAGCGAGTGACGGGAGCGGAACCGGGAGCGGAACCGGGAGCGCGACGGCACCTGCGGGGCGGGGCCGCCAGGGAACGGGGCCGGGGGCGGGGCAGGTGACGGGGGAGCTAAGGCTGGGCCGGGCCGCCTCTTCCCGGTGGCTCGCAGCGAGCCGCGGCCTGGTCCACACGTGGGGCCTGGTCCCGCCGTACGCGCCCGGGCCCGGCGGGTGCGCGCCCCTGGCGGGGTTCGGCCCCGCGGCCTTTGCCCACCATGCCGCCGCCGGCAGAGCCGCGGCCGGAGGCGGTGGCCGAGCCGGAGCCGGAGCAGTGGCGGCAGTACAACGAGACCGACCGGCAATGGGCGCTGCGCCGCCGCTTCATCCTCCGCCACCTCCCCGCGTACCCCGGCGGCGCCATCGACCAGCTGCTGGCGCTCTCCGTGCTCTGGACCAACCACGTCTTCATGGGCTGCAGGTGAGGCTGGGGCCCCGCGGGGCGAGCCGTGCCGCGGGGCGGGCAGGAGCGGTGGCAGGCAGGCGGGACGGGAGCCCCCGCGGGGAGAAGGGGCGCAGGCTCCCGCGGTGGCCAAACCTCGGCTCCAGGTGCGTTTTAGGAGGTAGCCACAGAAAGAGCTGGGATGAAAGGGGCTAGGGGAGAGAACTTCTGTGCCTGGCCAGTTTTGTTTGCTCGAGTGTTTGTATGGGGAGGGGAGCAAGGCACTGCAGAAGTTCATGTGTGTTTTGCAAGGAGTTCTTGGTGTCCTGCCCCAGGACTCGTTAAGCTTGTGGTGCTGTGTCATTTAAATGAGGAGACAGCTTCCCTCTGAGCACAAGGCAACCTGTACAGTGCCCTGAAGGCTCTGCTTTTCTGGGAGAAGTGAACGTGGAGAGGGAAGGGGAATCCTTTCATCCAGCCCTACCGACCATAGCCAGGTTGTGGAGATGTGCAGAAGCGTCACCCGCGTTCCACAGACGCCTTTAATGGTGTGACTGTTTTTAACTGGACGGAAGCAGTTCTTAACGACCAACTTCTGCAAACTGTGGCACATAGATGGACTTTTAATAGTGTTCCATCCCACAGCCTTTGTGCCATCTCTACAGAGCAAAATCAATATCTTTAAATACACATCTGCCTGTTTCCTTTTTTTTTTTCCCCTGGATCATGTACTAAACTGTTCTGCCCTGCAAGCACTAAAATTTAGCATAGATTTTAAACAGTTTCCAATTCCAAAGCTTGAGCAATATGTTGAAATTGAGAATATACATGTATTCTTCATATAGAGTCTGTGTGGTCCATGTTAATGTGTTTGTGTGCTGTCTAAATGGGGACCTTCTCTGTGCCAGGGCCTTTGGGAGTGATGCACTAAACAGTTACAGGTGCTGCTAATAGACGTGAACAGCTGTGTGGGAAGGTTTCAAATCCCAAAAACTGATGCAGTTTAAACCTGTCAGTGCACATACTTTCTGTGATGGACTCCTTCACCTGCAGCTCTCAGGGGAGAGGAGATTTGGGCAGGATGCAGTCTGGAGCCATTATCAGTGAAGGTGTTTCCCCAGAGCCGGTGTGCCTGGCTGGGAGCACTGCCTGGGAGCATTCTGTGCTGTTCAAACAATTCTAGCTTTACTACAGTTGCCTGGGGAAGGAAGGGACCTGCAGCATTCCCTGGAACTGCCTTTGGTGTTTGGGAAGAGCTGTTGTTGATTTATCAAGTAAATAGCTTCAAAGTTTGAGGGATTTTTGTTGTTTTCCCTTAAGTTTGTTGGCTGGGGTTTTGTTTAGTTTTGTTTTCCCAATGCTGATTTCTTGCCAGCTGAAGGCAGCCTGTTTGTGGGACAGCTCAGCTGGTTACAGCAGGTGCTGGCAGTGACAGTGATGTGGGTTCAGTCCCCTGTGGCCATTCACCCGAGCCTTGGGCTCCATGATCCTTGTGGGATCCTTCCTACTCACACTGTTCTGTGGCTCTGTGAAGAGCAGATCAGTCTTTGCTATGAAATCTGAGTGTTCTGCTGGGACATGATGTGGAGAGCATGCAGAAGGCTCAGAAAACATGCTCTGTGAGGAAGGGGTTAAGTAAAAGGCTTCATTTAGTTTAGGTGTGGATGAGAGAAGGCGCTCCTGTTCCCAGATATGTTAAAGGTGGCTGAGAATAGGGGCAGTGGTGCAGGAGGGCATTATGCTCCAGAGGTACAGGCATCAGGATAAGGGGTAACCTATTAAAGTCACAGCAGGGAGACTTCAGTTAGGTACTGGAGGCACTGGGTTCCTCTGGCCAGGTTAGAAAACACGTGTTGAGACTGGTTGATCTCCTGCCTGCCCCCGGCTGAAATATGAGCCCCAGAGGTCTCCATCCTTCTGAAGAATGACAGGTGTCAAACCTGACACTGTTCTTGCACCCTGCTGGAAAGGGACATTGTCTGTCACAGGTAATGTCACCCTGTCCCTGTAAGCCAGAGAGAGACAGATTCCCACTCCTCTCCCCTTTGGCTGCAAGAGGATGAAGCTGTGTCCTGGTTTGAAGGAAGGTGTCTGCCAAGGAAGGTGGGAACCTCCCTTGGAATGGAAAATACAACCCCTTTCCTCTGAATTATTATAAGTTTGAAATTATGGGGCTTTCAGGCAAAGACATGGGAAAAGGAACAGCAGTTGGTGTCAGTGTGTGTGCACTGTGTGTACAGTGTAAATGTGTGTGTACAGTGTGTCAGCGTAAATGTGCATGTACATTTGTGTGTCAGTGTGTGTGTACAGTGTGTCAGTGTAAATGTGTGTACACTGTGTGTCAGTGTGTGTGTATACATTGTGTGTCAGTGTGCATGTACATTTGTGTGTCAGTGTGTGTATACATTGTGTGTCAATGTAAATGTGTGTACAGTGTGTGTGTACAGTGTAAATGTGTGTGTACAGAGTGTGTCAGTGTAAATGTGCATGTAACAGTGTGTCAGTGTAAATGTGTGTGTATACTGTGTGTCAGTGTACACTGTGTGTCAGCATAAATGTGTGTGTACATTGTGTGTCAGTGTGCATGTACATTTGTGTGTCAGTGTGTGTATACATTGTGTGTCAATGTAAATGTGTGTACAGTGTGTGTGTACAGTGTGTGTCAGTGTAAATGTGCCAGTGTAAATGTGTATGTGTCAGTGTGTGTGTACAGTGTGTGTCAATGTAAATGTGTGTACACTGTGTGTCAGTGTGTGTATACATTGTGTGTCAGTGTAAATGTGTGTACACTGTGTGTCAGTGTGTGTGTATACATTGTGTGTCAGTGTGCATGTACATTTGTGTGTCAGTGTGTGTAAGTGTGCACTGTGTCAGTGTCAGTGTGTCACTGTCTGTGTGTCTGACCCTGCAAACAGCAGCGGCCCCCGCGAGCCGAGCGCAGCCCCAGCCCAGCCTCCCCTCCCTGCAGTTCCAGGCACGGCCAGCAGGGGCGCTGCTGGCTCCCGGCCGGCAGGGGGCGATGCTTCCCCCGGGGTGGCAAACAAAACAAACAAAACAAAATAAAACGTAACAAAAACTGCGCAGCCCTAGCGGGAGCTTCAGGGTCAGGTGGACACCGAGTGCAGGGTTAAAGTGTAGCAAAAAAAGCCCGAGGCAGCGCAGAAAACACGGGCTAGGCTGTCCTCCTCCCATGCCAACAGCAAGAGAGGGAGAGGAGCTGAGCCCAGCCCCTCACCCCCTGGCCAGAGTCTCATGGAATCTTTGAACTTCCAAAGAGAAAACCCTCCAGGTAAGAGAGTAGCAAGCTGCCCACTTCCTCCACTTTGGCCATTTCTTTAGTCTCTCTTAGGTAAGTCCTGGTCATTATTTTCTCTTAGTAACAGAAGGGACAAAATTTCATGAGAGAAAGAAACAAAAGGAAAAATCCTAACTCCCAACAGGGTATCACCACTATCTCATCTCCCTTTGATCCCTCCTGGAATTTTCTTCCCATTCCTGGTTCCACTGCCTCCACTGAGGGCTGAGCTGTGCTAGTGAAGCAGAGACTGGAGTAGTTGTGTTCAGAGTTCTCCCAGGAGTTTATATGGATCTAATTTCTGCTTGGTCCTCTAAATCAGGAGCAGAGAAAGCCTTTCTTGAGTGGAGCTTGAGTAGATTTCCAGAGTCCTTGGAACAGCCCTATTTAGAAGCTGGTGCAAATCCTTGCAGCCCTGGCTGTTGGGACAGCTGTGGGCAGTGCCCACGGCTGCTTTCTGACTTTGGAAGGTGAGCCTACCATGGGCCAGGTGCAGCATTGCTCTTCCTCCTTTCTGAACCATGGTGTGAAGCTGTCAGAGGCTGGTGTCAGGCTGTGTTTGTAGGCTCTCCTTGGATAGAAAGGTCTGGGCTTTTTCCTGTTCAGCCTCAGTGTGCAAACGGCTCAAAATCATGTGACAGATCCCCAGAGCAATGGAAAACTGAGCTGGTGGGGGATGTAAGGCCTGGAGGGATGGAACAGGGCTGTGCCATGCATGTCCTGCTTGTGTGGGACTGTGGGTGCTGCAGCAGGGTCAGAGTTTGCTCAGAGCTTGTCACAGCCACCTCACCTCTTGTGGTTCAGGAACGTAAAGCATTTCAGTTACAGCACCCAGCTAGAATTTAGCTTGGCTTTTTAAACAGAGGTCGATGAAGGCTGAGTAGTGCCTTTGTCACCTGACGTGGCAGTTGTGTTGGTGACATGCAGGCTCTGGCTGCTGCCCCACACAGGACTCCAGTGCCAGTCTGAGCTCCTGTGTTTGATTCACTGAAGCTGCTGCTCCTCTCTCACACCCAGTATTCATTAGTGCCCCTGGCAGCTGTGCCAAATACTGTGTTGTGTCAGATAATGTATTTAAATTTCAGTTTAGAACGCTGTCAGTGTGGTGGCTGCATGGTTAATGAGAGGTGGGTTCGTGCAGAGCCAGGTCACTGGTGTGTGGCTGTGTGCCCGTGCCACAGCAGCTGTGGCAGGGGGACAGTGGCCAGTGCTGTGCTCTGCTCCAGCAGGGTCAGAGGAGCATCTCCCTCGCACCAGGGCAGCTTTAGTTCTTGTTTTACATACCAAAAGCTTGTGTGTGCATGCGTGCTGCCCCTGGGGCCGGCTCTGAGTGTGCTGCTGTTGACCCCTCGCAGGTACGGCGTGCAGGTCATGGAGAAGGTTCTCAAGATGGCTGAAGGCATCGACATTGGGGAAACGAGGTGCTACGAGCTGGTGCCCAACAGGAAGCAGAAGAGACACCGCTCTCCATCGGACAGTGAGTACCTCTGCCGTGTTAGTGACCTTCCCTGTCCTGTGTGAGGGCAGCCCTGGCAGCGGGGGACGCTGGTGTGCCACGGGGCTGCCTCCGGGACAGCCGGCACAGCACACTGGAGGGAGGTGCCCGTGGTGCGCTCTGCTGGACTGCAGGCGGTTCCCCCTCCTCTGGCACGTGCATGATTCACACACAGTTCTGTCTTTGCTTCAAAAAATACCATTTTTCATTTCAATTGTCAGGTAATTGGTTTCCCCTGGGGATGGTGTCTGGAATCAAATACCTGTCTGGCTTTGTCTGCTGTGGTGAGGTGTGATGTTCTGACCCTAGGAAGGGTTGTACATGTACATAGTGATGTTCAGCTCACTGATTTGAGTTACAGCCTGCTTGGAGCTTTGAGGGGATGGGGAGTAGACATGATGTGTAGTTTTGGGGTTTCTTTCCCCCCTGCTGGGCCTGGAAGAGTGCTGTATATGTCAGCTCAGTCCATGGTCTTAGGGATCAGCGTTCCCACTGTTGCTTTTCCAGTGGAGGAAGTGCAGCGGGCAGAGAGGGCTGGCAGTTGGATGGCTCTGTCTGCTGGCTGCTCCATGGCACCTTCAGAGCTGCCAGCCCTCCCTCTGGAGCGGGGCGGGAGCTGCGCGGGCAGGCCGGTGTCAGTCAGCTGTGTGAGGCACAAATGGCCACGCAGCGCACGACTGCTCTGGGCTTGGGTATGATTTCTAGCTCTGCCGAAGTTGCTTCCCTTACTTTGACAGCCAGCAGTCTTTCTGTGCTTCCATGGGCCAGCTGCAGAACTGAGGAGGTACTGTTCTTCTCCGTGTTTTGTCTGTCACAGGCAGCAGCCCTGGGGGTTCTCCAGGGCTTGTTGCACAGACGGCATAATGAGCTGTTCTACTGGCAAGAGCCTTTAGGTGCTGCTGCAGTGCAGCCGTCAAAAACAGACGGGGAAGAAATGCAAACCTAGCCATAATTCACTAAAACTGATAAAGGATTTAATGCATAAGAGCTTTGTCACCTGGTTTCAGCAGGAAGGAAGGGCTGTTTGTGCTGCGTGCAGGTGTTGTTTTCAGCTGCAGAGAGCTGGGTGGTGGTACCTGTGCTGTGGTGGTGGATGTCTAGACAGCCTGACCTACAACAAGGCCACACACGTTGGCACTGGATTAGGCAGCATTTCCCAGCACTGAGCTGGCCTTTTGCTCCTCCGATGAAATTACACACATGTACCACGTCAGCGTGTGGGTGCTGAATCTTCCACAGGAGAAGTCTTGTGTAACCATCTCTTCTTAGATGTAACTTATTTGCTTGTCAGCTATTTGATTCTCCCCTTCTGCAGTAGCTGTGCACACCAGGATAGTCTGTCTCATTTGCATTTCTTCTGGTGAAGAAACAAGAGGTCTGTCAGTAATGGGGCCCTCAGTCGCTGCAGCTGTCCCTTGGGGCTCAGGCAGATTTCTTCATGTTTGCTGCCCTTTAGCCCAAAACAATTACACTGAGAAAAATGTGCTTCTGTTAAGTCAGTAACAGCCCTGTGTGTTTTGGAAAGGAGGGTTTGGTACCACTGTGTTCCACCTCAGATGAGGAGACCTGATGATAAAGTAGTTTATCTATAGTAGTTTATCTATCAGTTTATTTATCAGATGACATCATCCTGCAACCCTGCAGCAGAGTCAGAGCTGAGGTTCTAGTCCTGCTCTGGTGTTCTGTCTTGTTGACCATAGTTTTACTTATTACACATTTTAGTAGATTTGAAGGGATTAACTTCAGAAATGACCAGATAGGTCAGTGGGCAATGCTGTAAGGCAGTATCATGTGACTAAATATCTAGAGATTTTTGTGTGGTAGCTGTGAAAGTGGAAATACCACTGTAGTGACCCGCACAAGAATGACTGGTTGTCTTTAATGAATTGTGAATGTCTTTTGGAAGGAAACCTTTTGAGTTTTGGCTAAGAAATGCAAATCCAGTGTTCAGAGCCTGCAGGCTCCTCTTGAAGATCACTTTCTGAAAACATTGTCTCCCTGTCATAGCACATATTGGTAATTGTGCAATATTCTTCCATCTCATAGGTCCGGAGCCAGAAGAGACTCCTGAGCCACCCAAAAAGGTGGTCCCCAAGTTCCGAGTGCGACCACGCTTTGAGCCCATACATTTTGTCGCCAGCGCTGAGAAGGATGGCAAGAACAATTCTCTGGATAACCAAAGGCAGGAGGTGAACCAGGAGGCAAATACAAACAGCGTGGCACAGCCAGCTGAAAACTGTACAAATTCTTTTGTGAATGCACGAGAGGTGAATCCCCAGCTCTCCAGCTCAGCTGGGCTTGGCTTTACAGGCCCAGCAGCAGCAGCCAAGAAGGCTGTGAATAGCGTGGACTCTACCACAAGCAACGCCGTGCAGGTTTCTGTTTCCCCTTCAACTGCCCCGTCTGCATCAGAGACTTTCCCTCCATCAGCAATAATGCTGAAGCAGAGCTTTATGGAGAAACTGTCAGCAGCTGTCTGGAAAAATCTTACTAATCCAGATGCAAACACTGGGACGGATAAAATTAACTTCACGTACCTTTTGACACGTTCGATTCAGGCATGCAAGACAAACCCTGAATATATTTATGTTCCTCTGAAAGAGATTGCTCCTGCTGACCTGCCCAAGAGCAAGAAGCTGCTGACAGACGGCTTCGCTTGCGAGGTGCGGTGTCAGAACGTCTACCTGGCCACCGGCTACGCCGGCAGCAAGAACGGATCCCGGGATCGAGCCGCGGAGCAGGCAGTGAAGCTGCTGAAGAAATCCGTGGAAGTTCGAGTTGTTCAGCGGAAGTTCAAGCACACCTACCACGAGGACCTGGTGGTGTGTGAGGCAGGTGTGTGTCGCCCAGATTTCCCTCCCGCTCTCAAACCTCATGAGGAGTTCGTAGTTGCCAACAGGGACTGTGTCCCAATGCAGCCCGGTACTGAATCCATGAAGGGTTCCACGAATACCAACAAAGACTGGACTAGTTTTGTCCTCACAGAGAATGCCAGCGATGCAATAGGAATACTTAACAATTCTGCCTCATATAACAAAATGTCTGTTGAATATAAGTATGAATTAATGCCCAACCGCTCGTGGCGTTGTCAGGTGTATCTCCAAGATCACTGCCTGGCCGAGGGATTTGGCACAAAAAAGACCAGCAAGCACGCGGCAGCTGAGGAGGCACTGAAAATCCTGCAGAAGATGCAGTCCAATATAGCATCCCTCAAAGTGACCCAGGTGCAGAAAGTGGGCTGCTCATCACGGGGCTCTGGGAGGAAGAAGGACCTGAAGGACCTGGTGATCTACGAGAACTCCAGTAACCCGGTGTGTACCCTGAACGACACCGCCCAGTTCAACAAGATGACGGTGGAGTACGTCTTTGAGAGGATGACAGGCATGCGATGGAAATGCAAGGTGATGCTTGAAGATGAATTCATCGCAGAAGCAGTTGGAGTGAAGAAATCTGTCAAGCATGAGGCAGCAGAGGAAGCCGTGAAAATCCTCAAAAAGACTCAGCCAACTGTTGTTAATAACCTGAAGAAAGGCACCACTGTTGAAGACGTCATCTCCAGAAATGAGATTCGAGGTCGATCAGCAGAGGAGGCTTTCAAACAGAAGATCAAAGAAGACAACATTGGGAACCAAATTTTAAGAAAGATGGGCTGGACAGGCGGTGGCCTAGGGAAGGATGGTGAAGGAATTAGGGAGCCTATTTCAGTAAAGGAGCAGTTCAAAAGGGAAGGACTTGGGCTTGATGTGGAAAGGGTGAACAGAATCGCTAAGAGAGATATTGAAGAGATCATTCGAAACTATGCACGTTCAGACAGTCACGTTGACTTGACTTTCTCTAGAGAACTGACCATGGATGAGCGGAAGCAGATACATCAAATTGCCCAAAAATATGGTCTTAAAAGTAAATCCCATGGGCAGGGATACAACAGATACTTGGTGGTGAGCAGGAAGCGGCGCAAGGAAGATCTGATAGACCAGCTGAAGCAGGAAGGCCAGGTTGGGCATTACGAGCTTATCATGCCCCAAGCAAACTGAGGTGAGGTGTCCCCTTTGACCAGAGACTGAGTTTCCTTGCCACTCGACTAAAGACAGAGATGCTGCATTTTTCTCGTGGGTAATAATGACATTAAAGTCTTTTACTTTGGCAATATAATTTCTAAAATGTTATTAGGTGTTTAGAACCGACCGAATTCTGTTCAAGCGCATTAGCACAACCCAAAAGCAGTAGTGCTGTTACTGTATGTGTCTTTGATATTACTTGTTCCTTCACATTTTAATAGTTTTGTAATAGCAAACACACATGTCCAACGAGAAGGAATTTGACATAATTTAAAATTATAGGTCCCTTGCTCTTGTTGAGCAAGGAAGGAAAAAAAAAGCTTTTTGAAAAAAAAATTAAAAAGCAAAGGAAATGCAGTCTGGGGGCATAAACTTGTATGTAAAATTGGTATTAATTTCAACAAAAATAAAGTTTTATTTCTGGAAAAAAAAAGGTTTTGTCACACTTTGTATTAAAAAAAGTGTGAAAACTTGATTATTCTTGAGAAACACATATATCAAGGTCTTGTCTCTACTGTGTGTATATGTACAGTATGTAAACTTAACCAGTTTAGTGGTAGTTTCATTCATAGATTTCTGCCTTGAGTCTCCCATTCTGAGAGTCACTGAAGGCGCCTTCATTGCCAGCAAATGGGACTGAGAGAATTCCAGCGTTTCTGCCTTGGAGAACGGTTGACATGTGCAGATACCATGGGGAAGTGTGAAATATAAAAACTGGAGGTAAATGCAAGAGCCCACGCTCAAAGATGCTCATGTAGCTTGTGGGGACTGTTATATAACTTATTTTTTTACTTGGAATATCAGCTCTTTAATCCTGAACAAAACTGCATCTGTGCCTGGTTATTTCTCTGCTCCATCCCTGTACCGGTGTTTATGTCTGGTGAGGGGGATTTCCCAGGAAACTCCTGGCCTTGCTCTGACCACGTGTGAGTGTGGAAGCTCTCCAGGGCCAGCTTATGCCACTGGGAGGCTGGAGTGCTCCCCTCCTTTACTGGGAAGCAGCCTCTGGCCTCCATCTGCCAGCAGGGTTACAGGGCACAGTGCTCTGTGAGCCTTGGACAACACTCCCTTCAGGCTTAGGAAGCTTAAAGGACAGCAGCTGACCTTGGAAGAGCCAGGAGTGGGCATGCCCAGAGGTGCTTGTTACTCTGTCAGCAGTGGGGTCTGCAGGTGCTTCTGTACCACTCAGCCAGTCCTAATGCAGTGCTTTTGTTAGGTCTCCTGTTGCCATGTCTCAGCCATCACCTGCCACTTTCTGCTGCTTTTACTTGCCTCTCCAAATCTTTACACTCTCCTCTACCTTTTTTCTCACCTCTTGTTCTGTTCTGGTTTTAAATGCTCTCAGGGCTGAGGTGAGGGAGGATGCCTAACCTGGTGGTGAGCAGTTAGAGGGATTTTAGGAAGAGGAGAGACTGCCCTGGCAGGTGAGACTCGGGAGGCAGAGACCAAGAGTCCTCTCCTCTCTGCCTGGCTGCAGCACAGCTTCTGCTGGCTTGGTCTGCTCAGTAACAACTTGCTCCTGCTGTGAAAAATAATATGGCAGTAAATTCTGAAAGTAGGTTTTTTTTCCCTTTTTTTCCCTTTTGTTTGGAGTTGGTTTTTGTGCATTTCTTCTCCCTGTGTCTGAGTTCTGCTCTCAGGAATGCTGGATTGTAGCAGATGGTGCTGTAGGAGTGGAAGAAGCCTGGTACTTTCTAGGGAAAGAAGTGAAGCTCCTCCTCCCTTGCTTGGGTATGCACCAGGTGGTTAGAGCTTGGTGATGCCAAGGAAGGCAATAAGAGTTCCACTGATCCAAGATGAAAAATGCCTCTTTTGGGAGAGGTGGGGCCTAGCTGTAGTCACGGTAGCCTCAGCGGGGGAGCTGGATGTTGCCTTTCCTGTCCTGGGTCCAGGCTGTGACCCCTGTGCCTGTGCAGGACTGGTGGGGACTCCGCAGCGTCGCTGTGCCCAGGGGCCTGCAGAGCCTCAGCCTCCAGGAGAGGCACCACGGCCATGGTGGAGGCTGTGGACAAAGGCCTTGCTGAGCGAGGTTGAAGGTGAGATTGATTTTCTCTGGCAGCTCTGTGCTGCTCATTTCTGGCTGCTGTAAGAGTCCACTCTGTGGGTTTTTTAAACTAGTGAAACAAACACAAGAATGGTGGAACTGCTGCGAGGGCCTCTGTGGCCTGAGAGTCTCAGCTCCCTCAGAAAGGGTTGTGGCATTACAGCTGCCCCTAGTAAGGCACAAGGCTGTTCTGGGGTACAAGCTCTCACTGCAGGTACAAATCTGCATTAAAGTTTTTGAAAGAGCCCAGCTACTTGTACAGAAACCAGCTCCTGTTATCTGCCACTCATCACAAATCCTGTTGTCCACCTGCTAAGACAGGAGGAAAGTAAATGCACTTCCTGCATCAACAGCACAGAAGTTGCTGTAGTAACTCGGGGCCCAGGCTCCTTTGTGTCCCTGCCCTGCAGCCAGCCCTGTGTCCCTCTGTGCCCCAGGCACGCCTCTCCCCAGTGCTGCCCGCAGGAGGAACTGGCTCAGTGCTGGAGCTTCACCCCACACCCAGCTGCTGGCAGCCCAGTCAAATAAGCACAGTTATACACTTCTTGCCTATTTATACAATAAGCACTAAGGTTACACTTTATTTACAACTTTTGAAAAATGTACAGTTTCTTACATGGGTTACTTGTGCAAAGTTATACTTTTCAACTAACAGACCAATGTGCACACAAAAGACACCGGAACAGGGGACAACACAATTGCAGGTTCCATCCCACACTGCTGCTTAAAGTTCTGTATCCAAAGGTACAAACTTGCCTTACAAAAGAAGTGACTGGACTTACAAATGTTTTTTTTCAGAATTGAAAAAATACTTCCATAAAACTGAAGGGAACGAACTCAAGCATGCAGCAGTAGCTCACACAAACCCCGCGGTCATCTAGGAAGAGCAGAAACTGCAGACTCGAGTGCCTACCCTGGACCTAATTCAAACTGCCCACAAGACACGGTTAGATCCCAAACAACTTATCTTTCTCAGCTAAAGATAAGGGGCAGGAGAAAGACACCGAAGGAGAGTAATTCCATCGCTGGAACAGGTCAGGTTTTACCTCTTCCTTAATGTGGAAGGCCTTTTGCTGAGTACCACAGCTCTGCCTGGTTTTGTCCAGTAATGCCTCGGTGACAGGACTATGGAAACCTACTGACAGTTTCTGTAGGCATGTCCTTTAAAATAGCAATAAAAAAAAGGGCTTGTTTCTCACCCTCGGCAAAGATCCAAGTACCACAGCCATAGTGATTTATGTAGGTCTGTACATAAATCTTGCATGTGAAGTGCAGAAGTAACAAGCATTCCAGGGTCTTACTAAATCTTTGAATTGGAATCAATTGAAGAGTTGATTTTTTTAACATGAGTAAAGGAGTTGATAAACCAATGCAAAAGGGAAACAAAAGATGATTTCTTCACCCAGTACTTAGAAATGCAGTGGGGTCTAAACCAATAGTAGAGGTAAGTGACCAGCCCGGACACATCAGCACTTTAGTTAATATCAGTTAAAAAATGTGTATGTATATAAACATCCCTTTTATCAAGCTACACATAAGCATCACTGTGTATAACACAATTACAATTAAAAGCTTAGTGTACACTACAGAAATGCACAATACTGCCCTAAGACTGGAGAGGGACCACAGAAAATGAATTCATCAGTAACTCTTTTGCAAGTAACCCAAGTACAGAACGTCTGACTTCAAAGTGGGTGCGTTCTGATGTCCAAGGAGGAGAAGCTTCAGCAAGGGAGGGTGGCAACAGCACAACAGCTATTTTGCTTGCAAAGTAAATGCTAGGAGGAAAAAGGTGACTCGGACACTTTGTTTATTTTCCTCATCAACAGAGTGTTCATTTGCATCATCCTGGGTCAACAGTCACGCCAGCTCTGTTCTACTATTGCAGAAACGCGTTTTTCATATTCCCGCTTATTCTCTTGGTATAGCTGAGCTGCCTGGCTGTTTGCTGGGCTGTTCGGGTTTGGCTCATCCAATAGGGACTGTGCAAAGAGAAAGAGATCCTTAGGCAATACCGAGTACAGCTTTGCAACGCATCCTCCAAGGCACCCGCACTAGTGAGAGCAGAGATGTTACCCAGGTGCAGCCTGCAGCCATTAGAGGCTTTGGCCACAGTGCCACCCCGGCACAGTGCAGGTGACAGCCAAGCATTGCTGGAGGGCCCCTGCAGTGACCACCTGTGTCACTGCCTGGGCAGGATTCACACTTTGCCAATATCATAGCTGCTAGCACCTGTGTCACTGCCCGGCCACTTCACACCTGGGCAGGATTCACACTTTGCCAATATCATAGCTGCTATACTGCCTCTTAGGAAAGGGGGAAAAAAGCTTCCCGAGCTGTTTTTGTCAAAGCACCCTAATGTAATTCTGTCTCTTCATGCAGAGTTCTTTTACCTGTATGGATGTTAAGATGGAGGAGACATCATAAGTGGGGCTCCAGCGATTCTGAAGGATATCCAGACATATACTACCGTCTGCATAGACTGGAAAGGGTCAAAAAAACCAGCTTAAAACACAACTTGTACAGCTACTGCCTTTTCTCCCTAGTATTGCCCACTCCTGAAAACCTATGTACAGACACACTGCAACAGTCCAGTGTCTGACAGGCTGAAATCCTGCAAACAGGCCTCCAGGTAGGAAGCAGTGAAGCTCCTCGCCAACAGAAGCCTGCAGTATTTAAACTCAACCCCTCGTTATTCTCTCACCAATTTCTCTGTGTCATTGCAACTACCACCGTGGAAAACCATGAACAGATTTTAAGATAAAAAAATTTTAGCTACCAGAAGTGAACCAAACAAAGAACACCCACAAACAGTTGTTCACACTCAAGGTTTCCCCGTGAAATCTCTACAACAGACTTCAGTCACCTGACTGACAGCAGCTCCAGGAGAACCTTCCCTCCCTGCACTGCTCCCACACTTGCCATGTTGGAAGGTTTCTGGTATTTCTGCACAAAGGCAAGGAATACCTCTCCAGCCTTTAGTTATCAAGGAAGGGGATTAATTAAACAATCCTGCTGTCACTGGCTGTAGCTGCACCCTAACACTACACTTCATGGTGCATCATTCCTACAGGCATTTTGGGAAGTGACAGACGACAGCTGCATTCACTGGTGTCACTATGCTATGTCTCAATACATACAGACAGAGTCCAAAGCACTGCTATTTAAGTACAAAACATCCTTCTGTAAGGCTTATCAGGCAGTTGAGTGTCTCATCAGTACTGTGCTGTAACACCTGAAAGGTAAGAGGCTCCTTTTATTGCCCCTTTCTTCTCAAGCCTGAGCACTGCTCACATGTCCGTCCTCACCACAACTACACCACCACACTGGAACTGTGCTGCCTTTTTAGTGGAAACTCTTGTAATAAACAGACCTTTTATACAGCAAGCTATAACAAAAACCACCCCAGCCCTCCCTTCCCCACCACCAAACCTCCAATAAAACAGCAAAAGTAAACCCAAGCATTGTGTAAGTACTTACCATTTGGATGAAACATTTTAGAGACAAATCTGACAGTAGGTGGCTTATTTGGGTATTCTTCTGTGAATTCTATTGTAAGTTTGAAAGTTCCTAGAGTTGAAAGAGAGATAAGCAACCTTTATTCAGCATGAATTTACACAAGGGATCAGTAAGTAGCATTCCCCCACAATACACACAAACACCACTGTGCTCACACAGGCATGATGGATATGGAACACACACTGCAATCCCACAGCAATTCCTTTACTCCCGTGGAGTTAATCATTAACACTGAAGTCCCAGACAGTACTGGTGCAAGAGTATTTCCTGTGACTTACTTTTACTAAACCAGTCGAAAGGTTTATGTGGGGAAATAAATCTGCCCTTGGGGTTTTCTTCCAGAGAGCCTAATCCCAGTGCACTGTGCAAAAACCAGCAGTGGGTGTAGAACCATCTGTGTAACATCACGTCATTTGGTGAGTCCTATCTATGGAAGATGCTGCCACAGCAAGGACCTTGTAATTTATTTCCTCTAAATTAAAAAATAAAGGCATATTTCTCAACTACTTTAAGGTAATCAGGTCTTGCAGAAAAGTAGTATTGAATGCAGCATCCAAATCTGATATTGGATACAAAAATCCAGTATTATTAAAATATAAACCTGCCCATCCTAACTGGGCATCCAGTGAAAGACTGATTGAGCAGAAACAGAAAACTGTAGTTGAGTCCCAGTCCAACCATTTTAACAGCCTGCACCACCATAAGTTACTTTAGCCCTTCTCCTCAGGCTATAACAATTTGAGAATAAGAAGTCTGTCAACTAAGCTGCACGTGTGGGTTCAGGGGATTAAGGGCTACTCCTGATTCAGCTCGGTAACCAAGGAACCTCCCGACTCCACTGCAGGGCACGCAAGCTCCTCCCAGCCACGCTACCAGCGGAGCGGCCAGCCCAGAGGCAGCTTGGGACGTTCCTGGCCATGCCCAGAGAGAGCAGCTGAAGCACATTCACACAAACACACGGCTCTCCTGCACAAGGACTGCACCTGACACTAACAGGAACAGGCTGCTGGTGGGGCATGCTGCCTTTTTTGAAAGGACATCCTTCTGTATCAGTGATGGATGAGTCAGGCTCCCCACGTCCCCCCCACACTCAGTGTCCTTGCTCCCTATTGGGAGGGAGTTTTCCAGCCCTAACATAATGAAGTTATTCCTTTGGCTGGCACACACGTGCCAATAACTGGTAAGCCAGAGAACAGATTTTTGGTTTTCCTTTTTTTTTTTTTTTTCCAGATCATCAAGGACCTACAAGATTTCCCAGGGACTCCCTTCTTTATAAGGAGATAAACTGTAACACTGAGTTGCAAGAAATGAAGGTCGTTGCTTTGACGTTCCAGTTAGCAAATGAAGACACAGCACAGATGCTTCAGCACTTTCTCTACAGCAGTGGGAAGTCTCAACACCCTAAAAATAAGTTTATGCATGTTTGGTTTTTTATTAGCAGCCTAACAATGTAACAGCAGAGAGCCAACACTATGCTATCTCACTGTGAAACAAACGAGCCAGAACAGCAGAGTTAGGATTGTTCAAATTAGTGGAAGTCTGCAGTGGTGTTTTCAAGTTCACTCCAGCTTAGTCCAGTGGCACAGAGCCAGGTCTGAGATCAGCTTGAAACCAAGGACTGGGAAGTTTGGAACAGTTTCTACCAGCTGCAAACATCAGCCCCTTAGAACCAAATGCTGAGAGATTTGACTCCAGATATTCTCAGCTCTCCCTACCCCAGTTCTAGTTCTCAGGAGCCTCCTCCTGAAGGAGTGACTAAGCAAGCAGTAGGCTGAAAACCAAGCAAAAACCATCACACAGGTTTGAGAGTAACAGGAGCAGTTTGGTATTAGAATGGATTTAAAACTCCTGAAAGAAAGGGAAGCTGTTGTGCTGTCCAGAGACAGGACAGTGCTACTTTTAACACAAATCTGAGCAAGGGGCTCATCTGGAGCAACATCCAGCTGGAGTATCTATCTACCTACTCAGATTTCCAAGTCAGGGCCCAGAGTGGCAATGGCTCTTTGGAAATGCTCCACAGTGTGCAAACCCGCACTACTGAGCTTTATTAAAGGGGACATCCAGAGATGTGACACACCAAAGTCCAAGGGTCACTCACACTCAACAGGTATCACAACACACTGCTGGGGATGAGGCCTTCTGGGTCCAGTCCCTTCTGTCAATAATTTTAATGCTTTCATCTGGTATTTCTCACAACTTACCCTAGACAGACATTTTTAAACCATGAATTATCATATTTACTGCCATTATTGATATTGGGATCACCACTAATCTTAGGCAACCATTCTCTTTTCTGCCCTGTACTTACCTTGTTGATCCCTCCTACCCCAGGATTTGAGACCCTGACACAGCCAGGAGAGGCTCTGCACAGCCCGTGCACCAGCCCCAGCTACTCCAGAGAGCAGAGCCCGTGTCCCTGCAGGGCCCCCTCACTGCAGCCCCCAAGATCAACCCCTTCATTCCACCGCCCAAAAAGCAGGGATGATTCACTCCTGCACCAGGATAAAGGATCCATATTCCGTGAGCAAGGCATAAACCACACAGAAGACAAATGCCTTGTGTTCTCTGCTCAAGCCTCCTGCACAATCGCAGCAAAGCAGGAACAACAGCTGAACTACCTCAAACTCTGAGCCAGGAATCCCACACTAACCACAGCACCATCACCCAGCTCCAGAGAAGGACTGGGACAGCCTGGATTTCCATGGCTGTGCCAGCATTACCGCTTTAGATGCCACACACAGAGGTTCTCAGAAATACGGTGAAGGGCAGGATAAATATCCGCAGGGTCCTGTGCAGACACCTGCAATGGAACCCTCTGACACCAGAAGATGGAAGCTGTGCTGCTGATCTAAATCAGTGGCTGCTCCTAAGCTGAGCCAGCCTGCACACCGAGTTGTGAAAACACCCTCCAAAGTCTGGGGGTGGAGGAGGAGGGATATCAGCTGCAGAATGCTGCACAGCAAGTAAACAAATGTGTTTCAACTTCGGGTTTGCAGCCCAGACAAACTACGCCACCCCAGAAGCCGCAAGCAGAGAAGGGCCTCACCAGAACAAGGACAAAGAACACGAATTCTCATGATGTTGGTATCATTATACCTCTAGAATAACAACCCTCCCCAAATTTCACAGGCTACTTTCACAAGAACTAAGCTATCTGAAATTTTACAGTATCACCACAGAGTGAAAGAGCCTAAAAATGAAAAAGAACACTGACCTGCAAAGGCTTTATGAGAATGATTATAGAGTTTGTGCATCTTCGAGTCACAAAGGCCTGTGCAGTTGCAAAGCAAGTCCAAACTGACATGCTGTTAAATTACAATTACCTACATGAAGCTGAACTGCCTCTGGACTGCACTACCATTACCTGAACTGTGCTACTCCACTCACTGAATGGGAAAGCACAGCTGAGGCACCAACAAGCCCTATCTCCAGGCTCCACTCAGTGCTTTGTTATCTGGGAAAGTAAGATGCATCCAGAGAGGAGGAGATAAGCAGATATCCTGCAACACAAGACACATCTGCTTTCCTGAGCACACACTGTGAAAACAGACTTTGCTGAGAAAGGAGCAATCCAGCACACCCTGAGATTACATGATGACATCGAGCAAAGCAGGACAGCAGCAGCAGCCCCAAGCATCTGCCTGACCCTCAGACTGCTGTGAGTGCAACATGTCCTCAGTGCCCACGATAAAGACACGCTGCTGCCTCAGGAAGCACAGAGCCAATCAATGTCAGGGCTCTCAAAAGCAGCCCTCAACCTTCTGCAACTAAATGGAAATATATGGAAAAAAGCCCTTACAGCATCTGTTAAGCACATGCTGAGCTGGAAGAGCCTGAGCACGGCAAGAACCTGTGTTTCAGCACACTGCAAGGAGACAGCTTTCTGCTCCAAGCAGTGAATCACTCTATCAGCAGCAGTGCTCCCAGAGCCTAAAGCAGCTCTAGCAACCCCCACTGAAGTTAAGTGAGCCCTTCTTTAAGGGTTACCAAATGAGACAGCAAAACACATTTAGTCTAGCTGTTCTGTTATGCAATGTTTTAAGTCCAAGTTCTAAACATCAGACTGCTGAAGCTGCTACTCCAGCAAACTTCTTAACTAATGAAATTCATTAAAAACAAGTGAGTCTTCAGTGTTTTCTTAGGCCTGAAATATCTGAGGCCTTCAAAATCTTCACAAAGAAATACAGTCTGCAATTCAGAGGCACATCCACAGGTGCTACCTCCATGGATAAACAAAGACAAGGGAGTTAGCCAAGAACAACATAAGAGTTAAGGAATTTTTCCTATGCTTTTGTCATGAGTCATGGAGATCTAAGATTAATTATAGCCTACACTGAAAGTACCCTAAAAAATGCATCACCGATTTCAGTTAGACAGCATTTCATGTCCAACAGGTTTTCACAAGATGCTTGAGCACTCATATAGCACCAGTAAACCTACCAAAGTCACTAAGGCCAGATGGAAACTACAGGTATGTCACCAGGACCTATTCAGTCAGCTTTTAAACTTAAACAGTCTTTTCAGTCTTAAGTGCTGAATGATATCAATTGTAGCAGAGCAAAATAAATGACAAGAAAAAGCCACTCTTCTGAACTTCCTCAAACATTCAGCCCATTTCCTACTTCAGCTGACTCACACTGGAACTTGCTCACAGAACACTTCCAGCATCAGAAAAAACCAGAACTCAAACAAAAGACAACAGTTCTATGCCAAGTTATTGATGGTCACCCAAACATGAATGTCCCTAAAAACACGATCCACAGTTCAACAGATAAGTTAGTAGAGACCCTTAAAACGACTTAAAGTAGATGTAGCAACTACATACAAGACTGTACAAGCTGATTTATGTTTTTTTGTAAGTAAACACAGCAATCTAAACCTACACCACTTTCTGAGAGCAGGATTAGAAAACCAGTGTTTACATCAATCAGGCACACGTGTGTGGTCAAGTGAGCATGCACCCACGTCCCCCCCGCCGTGTCCAGGCCCACAGCTGTTGCAGCGACACCAAGGCCGCGTCAAACCGCAGCAGTTCACCCCGAGACAGCCAAACCCCAGCCCCGCACGCCGCACTTACCGTCCTCGAAAGGGGTCCCCTCGGGCCTGGAGAAGGGAAAGCAAAGCACAGCGTTACCCCGCTGGCAGCCCGGCTCCAACCCCCCGGCGGCTGAGCGGCCCCCGCGGCCCGCCGCCCCCTTCCCCGCCGACTCACCCGAAGATGACGGCGTTCCACACCATGATGTTGTTCTCAGAGGGGGCCCCGCTCACCCCGGCCGGGGGATCCTCCTGCAGCCTGCGGGGCACAGGGACGGTGAGCGCGGCCTGCGCCCCCGCGCTGCGCAAACGGCGTAGCCCGCCCCGGCAGCGGCCGCGCCGCGCAAACGGCGTAACCAGGCCCAGGACCGGCCGCCCGCGCAAACGGCGTAACCCGGACCGGCGGCCGCCGCTGCGCAAACGGCGTAACCCGCGGCAGGCAGCGCCGCCCGCGCTACGCAATCAGCGGAGCGCGCCTTGCCCCGCCGCCATGTTGTGCTGCCCCCTCCTCCCCCGGTAGCGCTCGGCCCTTCGTCCAGCTCCCGCCCGCCCGCCCCTTTCCCCTCGGCCCGCGGCCTCGGTACCTCTTGAAGTCCCGCATGAGGCGCCTACGGGCCGGAGTGGACATGGCGGGCTGAGGGTTATAGCTCAGGCATACACTGCCGGAGGGAGCGCCGGGCGCGGCTGACGTTCGAGCTCCGACTGAGGCGGCGGCGGCGCTGACGGACAGGAGCGATCGCGGCCTCTACCACTACGGCGGGCGCGGGGGGGGAGCCTGGGCTGCACCGACTCCTGCGCCGGCAGCCCGACGGTCCCGGGATGTACCAACGGCGCGGGGAGAGGGGGGCGGAGCCGGATGTGGCTGAGCCCCCGGCCCAGCCTCTACCACCACGGCGGGGGGCGGTGCCCGGGGGCGGCACCGACGGCGGCGGAGGGCGGGGGTGTGACGTCACAGTGGCGTCACGGAGGGGGCGGTGGCGCTGCGGGCTGGGACCAAAACAGTTCCTTAGGGAGAGCGCCGGCCCGGCCGGAACGGGATCCATTGCCGCCCCCCGGGCCAGGCAGGGCTCCAGCACACAGAACGGTGTCTAGGGAAGACAAACGCCATCACTCCGAATTCCCCCCTTCCTCCTTGTCCCCCAGATTTCTGAGCTGAGCATGAGCCCTGTGCTCTGGGGCATCCCTGGGCTCAGCTGGGCTCGGCTGTCCTGGCTGTGTCCCCTCCCAGCTCCTTGTGCTCCCCCAGCCTCTCGCTGCTGGGCTGGGCTGAGGGGCAGAGAAGGGCTCGGCTCAGGGTAAGCCCTGCTCAGCAGTAACAAAAACATCTCTGAGTCACCAGCACTGCATCCAGCACAAACCCAAACCACAGCCCCACACCAGCTACTGCAAAGAAAATTAACTCCATCGCTGTCAAAACCAGCACAACCTGCTACACTGCATTTTCTGCTTCCCCAGAGAGTGTTTCCAAGGAAAAAATAAGCTATTTTCCACGTTTCTTTAACAGCTTTTGGAAATACAGAATCTCTCAGCTGTCGTGTAAAGCAGGCTGGCTGGGCTGTGTTTCCCGAGTTTTTCCTCACTCGTAATTTCATATAATCCAGCTGTGTGGGGCGGCTGAAGAAAGAAGCACGGGAGAAAACCCAGTGAAAGAAAGTTCCCGTTGTTACCACGGCCGCGCTGCGAACCTGCCGCTGCGGGCCGGAACCGTGCGAGCTGCGGGCGCTCGGCGAGAGCAGCTCGGGGCAGCGCCGGGCCCTCAGGGCCGCGGCAGCCCCGGGAGCCGCCCCGGCGGGCGGGGCCGGCGCGGGGGCCGGGCCAGGCGCTCCGAGCCCGCCGGCCCCGAGCCCGCCGCCGCCATGCCCAAGGTGGTGTCGCGCTCCGTGGTGTGCTCCGACACCCGCGACCGCGAGGAGTACGACGATGGGGAGAAGCCGCTGCACGTCTACTACTGCCTGTGCGGGCAGATGGTGCTGGTGCTCGGTGAGCCGGGGCAGGGGCAGGCCGGAAGGGGCAGGCCAGGCCGCGGCCCGGCGGCGCACAGGGCCCGCGCAGGCGGCGGCGGGGTGCGGGTCCGGGATGTGGGATACGGGTGTGGGATACGGGGTGCGGGTTGCGGGTTCCCGGCGCCAGCCCGGCCCCTCGCTCCCCGCAGATTGCCAGCTGGAGAAGCTGCCGATGCGGCCCCGGGACCGCGCCCGCGTGATGGACGCGGCCAAGCACGCCCACAAGTTCTGCAACGCCGAGGAGGAGGAGAGCGTCTTCCTGCGCAGGTGGGCTCTGCATCCCCCGGCCCCTGCATCCCCCGGGCCGGGAAGGGGCTGCCCTCCCCCCGGCTGGGAGCTGCCAGCCAGGCACGACACCCTGTGTCCGTGTGCTCTGCTCAAGCGCTGCCTCTCTCCCCCAGGCCCGAAGGCATTGAGCGGCAGTTCAGGAAGAAATGTGGCAAGTGAGTGACCTGTTTGAGTCTTTGGAGTGATTTTTAGAATCTTTTTAATGAGGAATCCATAGGAATCCAGAATCTGGGTTTCCTCTCATATTTCTGTTTCCAGGTGTGGACTGCTGCTCTTTTATCAACACCAACAGAAAAATGCTCCTGTGACGTTCATTGTTGATGGTGCTGTGGTCAAATTTGGCCAGGGTTTTGGGAAAACAAACATATATACTCAGAAACAAGAACCTCCTAAAAAGGTGATTTGCTTTCCTAAAGGTGTTGTGTATAAAATAACTTAATGGTGAGGGGACAGGGGAGAGAAAAGAAAAAGAAAAGGACCTCTGAACAATAATTCATTTTGGTGTCTTGTCCATGTCTCCCTTAAGTTTTCTTTGGCAGTGGTCACTGCAGCTTGAAGTCCTAGCACTAAAGGAGAGTAAAATCAACTCTAAAATCTAGACTGTGCCTGATGTTTAGGCTCAGCTAACAGAAAGTGTCCACTTGTAAGTAGGTCAGGTTGGTAGCCTGCACAGTGATTCTCAAAGTCTGGCTCATCTACTGTATATCAGTGAGCTTGCTTCTGGTAATGAAACCTTTAAGCCCAGAAATCACTGAGCATAATTCCCCTTTGCCACCCACAGAGTTCAGGTAACCTTGATGGCTTGCATAAGAAGCCTTAAAACCTATGGAAGGACGAAGCAATCCCTACTGGCACAACTGTTGCCAGGGTTTAACAGAACATTCTTGTTTTTCACCCAGGTGATGATGACCAAACGGACCAAAGACATGGGCAAGTTCAGTTCTGTCACAGTCTCCACAATTGATGAAGAGGAGGAGGAGATTGAAGCGGTGAGTTTTGGATGCCCTTAGTGGCAGCCACATCTGAGCTGGGCAGAGCCAGCAATGGTCTCACTGTTTGGATGAGATATTGTTACTCTGGGGTTTGTGTGTGTATTTCAGAGGGAGATTGCAGACTCGTATGCACAGAATGCAAAAGTGATTGAGAAGCAGCTGGAACGCAAAGGCATGAGCAAGAAAAGGCTACAAGAGTTGGTGAGTTTTTCTTTGGTGCTGAACACAAAGCTCTGAGATGTGTTGGCTTTGTACACAAAAGCTATCTTGCAGATCAGACTGAAAGTAGAGAGCGGTCCTGGTATAGTCACAGGCAGCTTGCAGCTTTGTGAGGATGAGATTTCCTTTATAAGTTTTATAAAGATGTTCTAGTCCCCCTGAACTTCAAATTGCACGCCATTGCCTGGAGAGCTAACTGAGAGCAGCCAGCAGAGCGCTTGCAGGGAGGCTTTCTGTGACCTGTCGGACGAGGAGCAAGGGAAGGGGAAACCAGGCCATGGCTTTGCCAGCCTGCTCTTGTGCCTGCTGGGCAGAGCAGGTCACTGCCATGAGGCACCAGGGCACTGCCAGGCTCCTGTGGAGGATCTGCAGCTCAGCTGCTACTGCACGGGGCACTCGAAGAATGAATGGCAAGAACATCACAACTGATCTTACCTCCTGTGACAGGGGGTAGTAGGTGGAAAGGGGGAGGAAATGTGCAGCTTCCATCTGAGAATAGAAGGTATGAAATTGCCTCTTGGGCAGTTGGTTTTGGGCTTTTTATGATTTTAAAGATGGTCCTTGTTTTGTACATCAGCAAAGCACTTGAGCTACTCTTGCTCCTGGTTTTGGAACTGAAAAGGTCGCTTGGTCAGACAAGAAGAGTGAACTTAATTGGAGCACTGAAGGGAAAATTATCCAGACATGATTTAATTCTACTTTAATTTTCCTGTTCAGGCTGAGTTGGAAGCCAAGAAAGCCAAGATGAAAGGAACCCTGATTGATAACCAGTTCAAATGAAATGCTGTGTATCTGCTGGGTATTTGGAGACAGGAGAAAACTACCAAGAGCTGTCACAGTTCTGTCAACAAAGCAGAAGTAACAGACAACGTTCAAGAGTGGCACTGTGCTGCTGCCAGCTTGGAGGATGAGAACCCCTCTGGATCCCTCTGTAAAGTGATACTCTGGGTACCAATCTTAACTTGGCACTGGAGGCTTTGCTCAAACTGCAGTTCCCTACAGACCCAGTGTTGTGAGCAGGCCATTCCAGGCAGAATATTTATTTCAAGAAAGTCTTTGCTGGGTGCCTTCCCAAGTTCACCTTTAGATACCTGTCTTTTTATTTTGTAGCTTTCAAATGTGTTTCCTTGAATACATTAGGATGACGGGTAACTGTACAACAAAGAAATCCTTACAAAAGTAAGCTCTATGCCTGTTGTTCATTTTGTTATTTTAAACATATCCAGAAGGTGCAGCAGCCTGAGCCATGCCATTCCAACAGTCTGGAAGGACTGGGATGCAAGGCCTGGGCATGGTGCTGCTGCTCACCCTGACCTGCCAGAGGCAGCCAGCACAGACTGGGCTGCTGCACTGCAGTCTCAGCTCCTGCTGAACATCACAGGGCTGCAGTTGTACAGAATTACACTGTCACAGCAGACACATACCAGAGTGTAAAATCCAAGCCTGTTTTAAACTACTGTAAATAAAAACTGCTACTATGGAGTTCAAATACTTGGTTGGAAGTTACTGATACAGCCAGTGATTATTAAAGAATACAACTGCACATCTGCACTAGCCCTTTGGGCAAAACAGTATCAGTTTTCGGAGCTGTGAAATGTGAAGGAAAAATTGTTTTGTATTTTTCCTTCTGACCACTAAGGGCTTGGATAGACAACATAATACACCAGTTTTTAAAGTACCCTGTTTGGGTAATTGTACTTTGTGCCTCTTGCATGATATAATAACAGTGTTCTCTAGCCCATGTCTTCATTGCTCTCTACTGGATTAAATATCATGTTACAGATTTGAACTAAAATACCTCTCCTGAGATGTTTTTGCTCTACCAAATAAATGCATCATAAAATGCAAGCAATGAACAAGATGCTTCCATCTCCCACAATTGTTATGGAAAACTTTCTATAATCAATAAATATTTTCCATCTGGCTTTATAGTCCTGACTGGGAAAACTCAGATCTGTGTACCTAAGGATCTATCCTCTCTTTCTCAGGAAAACAAGGAGTAAAAGAGGGAGTGAACTCTGCCCAGAGCCAGCAGAGATGGGTTGGTAGATCCTGGGACAATTTAATGCCAGGCTGGTAAGCAGGTGTTCGTGTTAACTCATGCAGTGCTGATCTTGTTCCCTGCTCACCACCTCTCATCTGAAGCCTATCTCCAGAAGAGCCCGTGGTGGTGTGCAGTACCTGGGAGGGCAGGAGATGTGTGGGTACACAAACCCCTTTCCCAGTGTGGTAGCACAGCCCAGCCAGGCGAGGGCCTCAGGGCTCCTCTGGGGGTGATCCAAGCCTGGGGGAACTGCAGGTTGATCTCTATAAAAGTTCAGACTTTTTTTCCCAAGCGGGAGTAAAAGACTTTGACATCTGAAAATAGGTTTGATCCATGTGAGATGTGCTGGGTTGCAGATGCTGAGTCTCCAGTTGTCCAGGGATGAAGTGTGGTCTTGCTTCAGGCGACACCAGAACAACAAGCTGACTTGGGGATGGTGGGATTTATTGCCAGGGTTAAGGCTGGGAGTGACAAAAGCTGAGGACAGGCTGTGAAGGGGCTGCCAGTTGGGGATAGGAGCGTCTTTGCAGTTTGGTCAGGCACAAAGAAAGTCTGGTGAGTGTCCCAGCTCAACACAAGTTGTCCAAAGTAGCTGTTACCAACTTCCTCAGCTGCCTCCTGGAGCCTTGCGACAGCACAGCACAGGCTCTGGAAGGCCAGTCCATGTTCAATCAGTGTTTGTCCTCATCACTGGAAATCTAGTTTGGCTCAGGACTTGTGCATGGACCCAGTCAGAAAGGGGAGTGCCTTGCATCTTCTGAGGTGCTTTTGATACACTCTAGTTATGCAGGCCATGGCTGAAACAACTCCAACACAGAGAATCTGATCCAATACATTATTATGTATTTCTTACTTCAACTGGAGCATTCACAACAGTGTAAATCAAATTGGGATTTTCATTTCTAGATCTAAATTAAAATATATTAGCTGACTGTAGCAACAGGAAGCAGGGTCACCAAGTTCAAACAATTGATGAAATGTCCTGTTAATATAGATAAAACCAGCTGTCCTGCAGCGTTTCCCATACCCTGGTAGCAAATGGGCAATCTGTAGCAGAGTTCAGACCAAAGAAAACTCAGATTTCATGTTACAGTCAGACATGCAAAAGTCAGCATTTGTTTTTATAAATCTGTAGATAGAGGTAAGTGATAGATTTGTTTAACTGAGCATGAGATTGTATGCAAGAACTTGTCTAGATGCAGAGGTATCACAAAATGTGAAATAAAAGTGAAGGAGGGAATCTGTTTCAAAAGTAATGGCACACAAGGACAGACTTACCTTACTGTATTTCATTACTAAGTTCAGACCAGTTTCCAAGCACCTTCACAAAACTGTAGCCTGATTTACCAAGTCAGAACAGCTCTGGGTGTAACAATGGTGCCTGGCTCCCCATAACCTGTACAAAACCTCCACACAATTTGTAAACACTCAAGAGAAGTGGTAACAGTGAATCCAGCAGCTGTGCCTGGGCAGCAGCATGGAGTGAGCGGAAGTTTCTGGTCAACCCTTACAGCTCTCCTTGTGCTCCACGTTTGTGCTATTTTACTCAGTGCAGATGGCTTTGCTCTGACTCCCTAGACTGTTGCATCGATGCACATTGATAAATACACATAATGTGCATGACAAAGTGATCAGCTTGGGAGCAGCAGTAACTGATCAGTCTGAATCATAGTGTCAGCTTTTGCTGGTGATATCCCAAAGAGGCCATGGGGCTTTGCCACATCCAGGCATTTTAAAAGTACAAAATTACGGGCTTGTTTAAAAGGCTCCAGGGCTGGGCTCCAAGGATGGAATGGAAGCCTTGTAACTCCCTGCTGAGGAATCCTTATGACCCTAGCTGGCCACAGCCCACTGGGGATTTGGGTAGATTTCAAGGCACAAGTGGCCAATCGCTCTTTTGTGGTCAGCCAGAAAACTCCATCCCCGTGCCAGCAGCCAGGGCTGTAACTCCTGTCAATCCCAGCAGGATCAGAAAGCAACAACCAGCAAACCACTGGTGGGATGACACCTCCCAGAGCCCCCTGATGCTGCCAGTCTTGGTGTGGGGTCTTGAGGACTCATTGTTCCCAAAACCACCACCCCCAGCAGCTCAGTATGGCTCCAGGGTGTGCAGAACTGGGGCTGTGTCCTTGCAGGCATGTGAGCTCTGTCCCCACAGCCAGGCCCACCATGCACGTGCTTTGGGCAGCTGATGGGGCCACCTGGTGTGGCTGGGCAGTGCCAGGAACAATCCCCACTGGGAACGATTGATTTTACCCTGCATGACAAAGCATTGCCTCTTCCCCTGCCCCTCGGCACCAGACCCTGCCAGTCATGCAGGCAGCACATGAAAGATGCTGGGGCAATGCCTGCCAAGGGTGACAAGGACATGGAGGCAGGGGCACTCCTGTCTCCATCCAAAGCCCAGAGATACAGCCTGGAGTGACCCAACGATTGCTGAAGGGGACAGTGGAGTGGATGAGCTGGCACTCTGGTCTTTTACAAGTCAAGTCCTTGGGGTGGGATGCTCTTCACTGCAAGACTCAGCACAGAGCCAGGCACAGCCCAGCTGGGGCAGGCTGGTGCACACCGAGCCATTCCAACCATCCCACAGCAATCATCACCTGCCCCAGCCACTGACAAGCGTGTCACACGATCCCCTGCGCAGCTGTGCTGCGTCAACACCTCCTAAGCCTGGATTTATGGCTGCTGGGCCAGGGGCTGAGACAAAAGCAGCATTACAGGCACTCACCCATCCCTGTTCACCAGCAAAGGAGCTGATGCACCAGGCTGGACACAGCTCCTGTGGAGGAAATCACGACATGTGTGACGTTCAGCCCTTCCCACAGGAGAATCACACTTAAAAGGAAAATCCACCCCCATCCATGCCATTCTTGTGGCAGCACAGCCCAGTGGACAAAATGCTGTGTTGGAGGGACTGCACTCAGCTTGCTGCCTTGCCACTGGCTGGCCTAAGTCCTTTTCTCTTGCCTCAGTTTCCCCAGAAGAACAAAGCCATTAATCCCTGTACAGTGTGCTTCCATGGGAGGCAACAGCAGCAGCTGAACCCCCCCAGATAAAGCTGCTCCCAGGGAGCTGCCAGGAGGGGGGCAGTTTAAACCCCAGAAGGCCTACCAGCCTGTAGTACTCAACAGTGGAGTGCAGGAGAACCCCTTGGGGGCTCTGCCCTGCATCTCACACCTGCCAGAGCTAAAAAGAGCTGTGAAACACATTCTTGTTTCCTGAATCCCCAAAGCAGTCAATAGGGCAGGTAGCTGGAACCTATTTCACTCAGTGCCAGCCCTGCACCCCAAGTCCAGTGCACAATCTGTAGGTCTTAGGGACTCCCCAGCTCAGTTCCTTTGCAGCCTGGCACACAGCCCAGCTCAGTGCCTCAGTCACCCATCACTGTGTGCAGGAAGAAATGATGCACCTACCTTATTGTGCCAATGGCCTGGCCATGCAACCCCTGTGGAGGAAAGGACAGGGAAGGATGCCCCATGCTCAGCAACCAGCAGCATTTCAGAACAGCTCTTGAAATCCAGGAGAGTTTAGCAGCAGGAGGCTGAGAGCCCTTAGTATTAACTAGCTGGCACTTGTACAACAGGAGAGGGCTCCTTGGTAAAGGGAGCCATGGCACAGTCCCCTGCCAAGCTGCTGCCTGTGCCCCAGCACTGCCCACTGCTTGTGGCATTGCTTCACATCTCACCTTTACAGCTTGTTTCACCTCCACAGCAGGCAGTGGGGGATCTCACACTGCAGCAGCCCAGGGGCACTTGAAAATCATCAGCAAGGACAATTGGCTCAGCTGTGAGGCACAAGACTGTCTCCCATGAGGAAGGCCCGTGCCCACTCACAGGGACCCTGGCAAGCCACCACCACCTGCAGCAGGAAGGTGCTGTGCTCTCATGCCCGGCTGCTCTGCTTAGATTCCAGCAATAAAAACAACTCTTGCCCTTTGCAACACAAGGTCTTGTTTAGCTGCCTTGGGCAGTGCCTGAGATTGGTTTCAGTGATTGAAATCAACTGCTTTGAGCAGGCCTGAGCAGCCAGAAAGACCAAAGGCATGGGGGAAGTGAAGAACTCACTGTTCTGAAGGGCAGAAGACCAGGAGAGCATCCCCTCACCACTCCAGATCCCCAGGCAGAAACCAGGCAGCTCCTCTGGGGTGACTCACAGACCTACAGACATATCTGGGTAAAGGCCACACCACACACCTTGCCCCATCTTGCAGTTTTCCCCAAACTGTCCCAGCAGCATAAAGGAATTTCCCCCTTCCCCTGGAATTTTGAACCTTAAGCTCCAGGGGTAAGGAATGAGCCTGGGAATGCACCTCTCTGCCTAGCAAGCACAGCTGGTACAGAAGCTTCTCTGCTCAGCTGCTGAATCCCCACAGCACAGCACCCTCTGTGAGAGCAAGGCCGACCTGGGAAGCTACAGAACAGCAGCAATTAACTGCACTTGTGTCCTCTGGCTGCCTACATGCCCAGTTAGGTAGCTCAGTTTCTAAGGCAGAGAACATGGTGCCAAGCTCTGCTCCTCCAGGGAGCAGGAAACACTCCCTTAGACATTCTTCCAGCCCCCCAGGCATTCAGTGCCATAGGGGGTGCTGTGCTTTACAGACAGTTTAGGCACTTGGCATCATTAAAATCAGGCTTCACAAGCTCCAAGGAGCAGACAGGCCAGAGGCAGGACTGTGGCACACAGTCCATCATCTCTGGTTAGTGCAGTCTCAGGGAGGTCAGTGGATGAGTCCTTCAGAGCTGCCAGTCCCCATTCCAGCCTACACCACTGGCTTCCCCTGGGGTGGAAACACTACCTAGCCTCCTTGGCAACGTGCACTGTGTTTACCTGCCAGTCCTTAGCAGGTACCAAGGCTTGCAGGATGGAGGGGGATCATCTTCCTCCTCCTCTACAACTATTGAGACTCCCAACCCCCTCATACTTCAACTGCTGCAAGAACAAACATGAGATGAAGAAAATTGGTTTCAGATTTTTATTTCTCTGTACTTTTTAAGCAGGAGTGACTGAAATAGAAACCATCATGAGTCCCATCAGGGGGAATAGTTTGATAAAGACAGGGCAAGCAGCCACCCCTGCCCCATGCCAACCTGTACAAACATCAGCTGCCACTGTTTAGTAACTAGATGATTTTCAAACAAGTCCATGAACAGTCATAGACTACATAGAACAACATGCCAGTTCACAACAGGAAACAACTTATGTATACTTCTTGATTTCATCATACAGGACTAAGACAAAAGCACCACCCATTCCTCGGAGTACGTTTGACCATGCACCTTTGAAAAAGGCCTTGGAGCCCTCATCCCGGGCAATCTTCCGCCAGCAGTCAAGAGTGCCAGAGTACATTATGTCAGCTGCAGGAGACAGACAGCTTTAGGAACTGGATGCCCACAACCCCCAACATCCAAGTCAAACAGCCTCATGTATCTACTAGCTTTACACCCTCAAGTGCATCCCATTTCTTGGCTGACTTTCTCCAATACTAGCACATCAGAGACTGCCCAGGAGAGATGCTGCTGCTGCTGCATTGTCTCTGGGAGACACAGGAAGGACCAGTTCAAGCAGAAGGCAGCAACTCCTTGCTTTGACAGCAACTCTTGCAAACCCAAAAGCTATTGCACAGCTGGCCAGGCTGTGCCTGCTACGGAGGCTGCCTTTTCTTGTCCCAGAGACACTGGCTTGCAACATCCAAGGGCGAGTTCTGCTGCTCCTACATACTGACATATACCTGACTTGTGCATGCCACCTTACAGGTGTGCTGCACAGGCCAACCCATTCGTGCCCCTTCCTGTCACCTGCTTCTGCAGCCCCTCCTACACCCCTGCTTAAAAGAGATGAGGATATCTACACAGGCTGATGAAAGCCAAGCCACTCTGCCTTCACTTCAGCTCCACCACCAGCTACTGATTCAGGGATGCCCAATAACTCTCATACAGAGGAGGAAACTCACCTCCTTTCCGGCCAGACTGCATCATCATGCGACGACGAACCGTATCGAAAGGGTAGGAGACCAAACCAGCCACAGCAGTGACGGTCTGAGCAATCATCCAGCTGACAACAATGTGGGTGTTCTTTGGGTCTGGAAGCATGCCTGCAGGAGAGAGGCTTTGATGAGAATGGCAGGTAAGCCACCAGCACTATCGAAATGCACTTCAGGCCTGCCGCAGCCCAGCATCTCCGTTTTTGTGCCGTTTGGGTCAACCTACCCTTCGCGGTGTCGTAGATGCCGAAGTAGGCGGCTCTGTAGATGATGATGCCCTGGACAGAGACACTGAAGCCCTGGTACAGGCCCCGAAGGCCATCTGAGCGGAAGATTTTGACCAGGCAGTCACCGAGCCCACTGAACTCCCGGTCGGCCCCGGCTTTACCCACATCCGCTGCCAGGCGGGTTCGGGCAAAGTCGAGGGGGTAGACGAAGCAGAGGGAGGTCGCGCCGGCGGCACCCCCGGATGCCAGGTTACCGGCGAAGTACCGCCAGAACTGGGTTCGCTTGTCCACGCCGCCCAGGAAGATCTGCTTGTACTTATCCTTGAAAGCGAAGTTGAGGGCCTGGGTGGGGAAGTACCGGATCACATTGGCCAGGTTGCCGCGCCAAAACGAGAGGATGCCCTGCTCCCGCGGGATGCGCACCACGCAGTCGATGATGCCCTTGTACTGCTTGTCGGCGGAGATCTGCTTGCTGGCGTGCTGCACCTGCAGGGGCCGAGACGCCGCCGTCAGCGCCGCTCCCCCGCGAGCCCCCGGCCCGCCGCCGCCGCCCCCCCTCTCCTTGCGGCGACCTTGGGGCGGCCCCGGCCGCCGGCGCTCACCTGCAGCAGCAGCTTGACCCTCTCGATGGGCGCGACGGCGGTCTTGGAGATGGCGGCCGCCACCCCGCCGGCAAGGAAATCCTTGGCGAACGACACGGCCGCATCGGTCATGGCGGGAACGGCGGGAACGGCGCGAGCGGGAGACGATGCCGGGCGAAGGAGGCGGGAGGCGGCGCTGAGGGGGACGCCGCAATGGCCGTTAATATAGGGGCTGGGGCGCGAGCGTGGGCGGGGCTCACGTCCTGCTCGCCCATTGGCTGCGGTAGGGGGCGTGGCCTCCGCAGGGGGACGGGGCCGCCGTTGGAACTGATGGGGGGCACATGGCCGCGGTGAGGGATGGGGTGCGCGGCACGGGCAGCCTGGCATGGAGCACACCGGGACAGGGCAGCTCGGGATGGAGCTCACCGGGACAGGGCAGCCCGGGATGGAGCTCCCCGGGACAGGACAGCCCGGGATGGAGCACACGGGGACAGGGCAGCCCGGGATGGAGCACACCGGCACGGGCAGCCCGGGATGGAGCTCCCCGGGACAGGACAGCCCGGCATGGAGCACACCGGAATGGGAGATCCCGGGATGGAGCACGCTGGGACGGGGCACGGCGGAATGGAGCACACGGGGACAGGACAGCCTGGGATGGAGCTCCCCGGGACAGGGCAGCCTGGGATGGAGCTCCCTGGGACAGGGCAGCCCGGGATGGAGCACACCGGGACAGGGCAGCCTGGGATGGAGCACACCGGAATGGGAGATCCCGGGATGGAGCACGCTGGGACGGGGCACGGCGGAATGGAGGGTTCCACCAGCACCGCGGGCAGCACACGTATGCGGCCCGGCCCGGTCACACCGCCTGTCCCTACGGCGGGCTCAGCACATCCGTGAGCACGAGCCCGCGGCCCCTCCGCGCCATCGCAGCGCCACGGCGCGCAGCCGGCACGGCAGAGCCGCGGCGCACGCTGCAGCGGGCGGGCTCTGAGGCTGCCCCATCCACCCTTCAGGGCCCATCTCTCAGCCGCAGCCGAGCCCCCGCTCGCAGAGCCAGGGGACGCTGTCACCCTGCACACACAGCGCCCGGCAGTGGCCGCGCACGGGGTCCCCGTGCAGCCACAGCGCTGAGCTCAGCTGCGGTGCTCAGATGCTCAGCACAGCCCAGCAGGTACCCGCCCCCCATCGCGGCATCCAAACGTCCCTCGAGAAGAACTTCACCTGTCCAGGAGTTTAGCCTTGCTATTGACTTATTCTTCATGGTCATACACCATTGCACATGTTAGTGATCCACTGATGAAGGGCTTTCTTTCAGTGACGTCTTAAATATTTTAGTACTGCCTCTTGGGGATTTATCATGTGTATTTGTGATTACAAAGGACAGGCTTGGTTGATAAAAGGATAGTGCTTGATAGGTCGTAGGAGTGCACTATGATGCAAAGGTGTTACTAGCACATCAGAACAAGTTAGAGATAACTTTTTGACTCACTTGACTCTTACAAGGTTTGAAGAGTTGATCAGACATTCATATGTACCCATTCAATATTTAAAATCTATTTAGAAATACAGTATTAGTAAAAAACATACAGGTATGCTTGGACAAGGCAAGAAATCCTTTCCTCCCCAACATGCTTACAATTCACATCTCCACATCCATACATGTCCAGTAAGTCTCAGTATTATTACCTGTACTGTGGCCCATGGGAAAACTGAGGCACAGAGAAGAAACATGATCACTAGGCAGGTTGATTAGAGTCAAAAGCACTCACAGCCTCAGTGTGATGCCTGAGCCACCAGATCTGCTCTCTACCATCTTAATTTTTTGCTTTCTATGCCTGCATTTCTTCGCTGAGAAAAAAGTCAGTATGAAGCACCACTGCAGCACAGCAAGTCCATTAAGAGAGATACTGCAAGACTTCAGCTGTAAGATACATCAACAATTAGTTCTAGGTGCAAGGCAGTTATCCCACATCTTTCTGCAAGTTTCTCTCCACAGTTACAGACTGTTCCTGCATGGATTTGCCAATGCCTCATCCTACTGTGACATGTTCTAACCAAGCAGTTTCTGAGATTTCCTTATTTTCACCCATCAGGGGTTATAAACAGTGCAAAAACACAGCTGAGGAGCTGTGTAGAGCAGCAAATGCTGTGCCAAGCCCAGGCTGCTGCAGCTCAGGCTGGAGCCAGTGTGCACACACCTTTGTGAGCTGCTGTGACTCCCACGCTGCCAGGGGCACTGCCAGCTTCCCACATGGACATGGGCTTTGGGTTTTCTATCAGAAGGCACTGGGATGGGGCTGTTTCATAGCTGAACTTCTACAGAGGAACTGGAGCAACACCACAGTTCCTCAGGTATAACACAAGATGATTTTTGTTGTCCAACAGCTGCCAAGAGGCCCATCTGTGGCAGTAACCTGGTGCTCTTGCAGAGGTTCCTTCCTACAGGACCTGTCTGCAGCCCCTGGAGCACTCAGATAAAGTGGATCAGTCACAGGTGGTGTGCATGGTGCTAATCTCTGTGCAAGTTCAGAGCAGCACGGTAGCCTTAGGTCTGTGCACTGGAACTAAAAAGTGGTCTAATAAAAAAATAGAGCTTTAAAAGTACCTAAAGAACATGACAGAGTTTGTGGCTCTGAAATATCTAACACATTTAAGAACTGCATTTTCCAGGAAATATTTCAGTTAGAGTACTTCAGGAAAATTGTTTTTCAAAGTGTGAAGTAATTCACGTACATGCAGTAACAATGCACGAGAAAGGGAGGAATATTTTTGAGTGTGCACTTAAGTTTGCAAGGTTGTCATTCCAGTGTATTACAGTCCATTTTGCACATTACAGTTCTGTCTTATTAAAAGCAGAGTTGCAGCAGCATACATTCATCTTTATGCTGGAGATTCAGACAAAAATATTATTCTCAAGTACATCTCAAAAACTAAGTGGGTTTGGGAGTGTGACTGAACTAAGACTAATTCTGACTCTGTAGAATGCTACATCCACACAGTATTACTAAAAAACCTGGAGATTTCAGTAGAAATTCTTGCATGTTGCATGTATTTTATTCTGTTTTATTATTTTTGGCTGACTTGGTATCTCAGATTGCTTTAAGAAAATCCATTTTCTTTATGCTTTTGGAGACAATCTATACTCTCATCTCTATTCTCTTGCCTTTCTGCACCTGGTTTAATCTCATATGGCTATTCAGCTTTAAAAAGCACCTAAAATAATGCCATTTCAAGTTCAGTAGTACAGAGTTTTCAGACTAGTAGCATCTTTCCTCCTCAGTATGTGCTTGCCAGACATATACTTAATACCCAGTCAGAAAATACAATACAGATTTATTCTTTCCTGTCACAGGTGTCTCACTACAAGAACCATGCAGTCCACTGAAATGTCAGTACCTGTAGCTCAGCATGTCTTTCTTGTAAAGGTATTTGTATATCTGCAGTGGACACTCTGATGTCAGTTTTCAAGTGCTGATTTCCTCGGCTTAAGGCTTTCCCTTCGGAGGAGCTTTAATTCTCTCAGTTCTTGTGGGTGTAAGCTCTGGTCAACCCCAGGTGTGAGCTTGTAATTTAAAGGAGATTCAATATAACCATTTCTGTAGAGACAAACCCGCTTGCAGAATTCAAAGGTGCTAAACATAACTCCGAAGTATGGCACAATCTGATAAAAAAGCAATATAAGAAAAAAAAATTAAACTCACTAGCAGCATCCATAGCTTAGATGTTTTAACAAGAGGGAACTTCTAGGACTTCAGATCTGATCTAATAATAGACCTTGTCCTCATTTATGTAAAATCAGAGTCTCATCTCAAGCTATGCTGGCAGCTGCAGTGTGCTAAAAGTAGGAGTTTATTGTTGTTACATAACTAATTATAGCAATATTGTGAGGAAGAAGATCTGTGCTACCCAATAGATTACCAGAACTTGTCAAATACCCAAGCACATCCTAAGCAATCTCAGCAAATCCTGGCAGGAAATGTGGAATTTATTCTACATACACTGGAGTGACTCCACGATTTTCTTCTTTTGCCTCATGCAGAACCAGCAGCTCCAGGGCCACTGGCTTTGTATCAGCCAAGGTAAGGCAGTCACAGGCAGGCCATCACAATCAATCCTACTGTCACTCAATTAGCACTCATTAGCTGACCTGTAGTACTCTATGTAGGTAATCCTCATCACAGCGCTATAAAACGTATTTATGTAAATTAAATTACCTTCTGTTTAAGCTACCATGCTTTATTTCATGCTTTCAACTCAGCAAAGGCTGCAGTAAGTGATACACATGCATTAAATAGCTGGCTGAAAGCACTGCTTTGGACTTCTGAGCAAGTGGTTTATACAAGCAGACTTTTTTTACAGCTCACTACATGTCAAATGACTGAAGCTCAGGTCAGAAGGAGAACTTGTTTAGCTGTCCTAAGTGGATTGCTTGCAATCCCCCATCCACTCCACACCTTGTGTGTTAGGAGCACCTACTTCTTCAGAGATGTTGAAATGAACTTTCAAGACACCTAGAAGCCAAGCTTGGATTTGGGGAAATACAACCAAACCAAGTTCCAAGGCTGGTTTATAACCTGTCTTGTCAGTGATTCTGTCATCTATAAGCTACTAAGTACAAAGGTATGTCATAAGCTTTCTATCCCCAACTGCCCAAAACTGGCTTGATTCCTTCAGGATAGTATTTGACTGGGGTGAAAGCAAAACCTCACCTTGAGCAGACTGGGTGTGAGTCCTCTCCAAAGTCCAAGCACACCTTTGTTCTTCACAGTTTGCCGGAAGCAGTCAGCCATGCCAGTAAAATGGACATCAACTCCTCCATAGTGGGGAAGCCAAGGACTCTGGGCCTGTCAAGAGACACCCAGAGGGATTTAGAACAAGCAGAGAAAACCAAAATAATTAGTTATTTTCTCCATCCTTGTATGTAAGCAACAGTCAACATCAGGTTTCAACAGACAGATCTGGATTCCTCCCAGAATGATCTAATTTGCATTAAAATATAAATTAAAAAGGGAAAGAACTCACTCTTTGATAGGTATGAAAGTGAACAGCAATTTCACACAGTGCCTCCTTTTGTACCATGTCACTATTATAAATAAATCCCACCCTTTTAAGGACAAACCATCTGAACCAGAGCCACATATCCTATCAGCCCCACGCCAGCTGCTCAGGTCCAGGTAGAGATATTTCACACTCCTGGCAGTGGAACACTATGAGAGGGAAGGTTGGAGCCACACTGCCTTCTTGTAGCTCTGCTCAAACCAGCTGACTTGTCTCTGGCTGCTGAGGCTGTGGCTGCACTGCTGTGACAAGCATGACCTGTACTACAGGCTGAGGAGCAGCAGCCCAGCAGGAATGGAAGGATGGAGATTTCAGCCCAGGCTGTTTGGTTCCACCAAGGGCTGCAGGTGAGCAGTTGGTGCCCATGCTTCCTCATCAATGTTCAGTTGATAAGGACTAGCTAAAGTTACCTGTGGAGAATCCTGTTGGCTGGCAGCTGAACTTCCAACTGCAGTACAGCGTCTCTTCACATGGAAGAAGTGTAGTTGGTCATTTTTAACAGCTAAATCCTTTCTTCATTAATCTCCTACTGTGGTAGCACAGACAGGATAACCTGACCTTGAATAATCCCATCCTCATCCATCTGTGCACATGCAGCCATGGATTTATTTTGCATTGACAAATCAGGTTTTCACTCAAACACATGGCAAGTGACACTTCGGTGTTAGGGGCCCAGGACACAGATTGATGCCTTGCAAACTGATCATCCTAAGGTAGAAGTTTGATAAAAATGGGCCTTGTACAGCTAATTGATGGATATGGATATCATGATCCACACATTGATCTGAAACACCACACTGTGCAGTGATTTTTCACTCCTTCTCTAGACTAGCCTGTAGCTTCTCAGAGCTGCTAAGCCTATGACAAGCCTCATCAACTGACAAGTGGTGATGACATTTTCTAGGTGCCTTAGCTGTAGCACTTCAAGTACTTGGCAACTGAGATGCTGCAAAGGCAAACAGATCAAAACTCACGCTCTAAGTATATAAGAGAAAGTGCTAATCAAATTGTTATGGGCAAGTCTACTGTTAAAATTTAAAGGCTGAAAAAAACCCCTGATAATCCCCCACACTAAGGGCATGTCGTCTTTCTAAAAAAAACCACAGATCATAATTTTTTTCTCATTTTTTTCTGCCTGATTGAAATGCATGTGAAATACCTCTTATGGCAGGTAACAGGTAAAAAACATCTGCACAGACTTTCATGTCTGTACTGCAGAAGATGCTGAGTGCTCAAACTGAGACTTCAGAAACTAGTTCCATAAGAATGGTGGTATTAGCACCAGCAATGCTTAGAAGAAAACTAAAATGATTAAAGTATCCCTAAAAATGCAACAGCAGTCAGAGGAGAACTGGATTCAAAACCCTGTTCTGCTTTCTCAACTGTCAGTCAGGTCACACAAGGGTTTTTCTTTTTTTGCAAATGAAGTTATAAGCAGCCAAACAGTAAAGAAAGACAGGTTTCTGAAATGTTTCAAGAACACAAGAATGCTATTAACATGTGATTCCCTTCCTTTTTCAGTCCCTTTGTGATAGGCAGGGCATTGCCTGACAGAATTTAACTGCATGAGTTTGACTTAATCCCCTTCATTACTGTGCACACTGCAAAGGCACAGATCAAAGGTTTGATTACAGTACTCTTGCCTGCAACACCAAAAGAGGTGACAAGCACAGTGCAGGTTTCAGTAACACAGTAAACACCTCCAGAAGGCAGTTTAAAAGGAACAGGTAAGTCAAGCCCCTAGGTTTCCAATCTGCCCATAGACACTGACCTTTTAAGAGATTTACTGAAATTATTTATAGTACCATTCCCCATAGATAGAGCTGTTTCTAAGATTTCAGTCTGTGAAGTAAAGTATGTGTTGCCAGCCTTTCTGCTGTACAGGAGCTGTATGTTTCTAGGACCCTACACACAGTAATTCAATAACAATTGTCCATAGAATCTCAGAATCACCTACTGCAAGAGGAAAACTAAAAACCGTATCAGTGTTGCAGTTAAAATTTCAGTGCTAAATGAAGTTAAAATGCATTAATAAAAGAATAATCCTGCAAATGTGTTTCATTTGGTAACTGTTGTTCATGAAAAAGAGTAACTGTGGGTTTTGGTGGTTCTTCATCTAAGCATGTCCACCACAGTGCAACCCTCACAACCACCCTATGGCACCAGAGCCAGAAAATGGAAGGAGCAAAACAGACCAAATTGGTTTTTCTACCTCTTTGCAGAAACCTACCATGACATACAAATCAAACAGCTAATCTCATCCCCAAAAGGTCAGATGTATGATAAAGAATTTCATGCACCTCAAAGCAGCTGGAATTCCTTGCTTTTGACACCCCTTGACACTACGGGCTGCTGCATGGAAACCTGTTTCTTTTGAAGATTTCCTTCCTCCCAGCTGCAGCTGTCTCAAACTGCAGGAGGCTGGGGTCCAGCTCCCTGTGCTGGTAACAGAGAGCCAAGGTGTTACTCGTAGTAGCAGGGCTAAGTTGCTTCTCTTTTTACCTCTGATGGGCAGTGGGCTCTCTAAATGATTAAAGCACATCAAGTGCAGAATTGCCTCCACCTGCTCTCTCACAAACACAATATTTTTACATTCAGAGCCCACCAAGTTGATTATGACACTGCAACACATCCACTGTTCTACTGCAACACTCTAAACCCAAGAGAGACATGTACAAAAACATGCCCAACTACCTGCAAGCAATATTATTTTAAAAGAAACAAAATATTTAAATAAGGGTGCAGTGTCATGACTGCAGGTTAATTGTTATAGGTAATTGTTACCTGAAGACTCTTCAGGCACAGTCTCTTCCATTGTCTGCATTGAGAGGTGACAGCCACAAAAACATAATCCCATTTTGGGAACTGATCTCACAGACCTTTTCAATGACCTCCCTCAGCCCCTCTCCTGTGCAGATAAAAACTTTTCACTTGTTTTTTGGGACATTTTGGTTTGCAATTATTTGTACCCACATGTATCAGAGACTATGAATTCATGTATTTAATCCATGTACAACCCCCCTTTTCCCTGCTCATGAAGTTTGTTGGCACAAATATTTACTATTTATTTTTTGAGTAGGCATTACTCTTGGCACAGAGTATGGAAGATAACTAACAGTGAATAGCTGTCATCAGTGGTATGCTACCCTGATGGTGGATAGAGTAAAACTGCTTGCTATTTACCTATTTTCAACAGATTCAGGTGTCCTACATTTCTGATTGCTTAAAAAAAAAAAAAGTACAGGAAGACAATTTACACACAGCTCAAGAGTTCGCACTCTTAATCTGGAAGCTTAAAAAAGAAATCTTTGCAGTCTGGGTTAATAAGGGCACAGGCAACAGGCAAGTGCAGCTGCAGTTCAAAGGAAACTGAAGGTCAAGGATTGCAATTTTCACTCAAGTTAATACCACTCCAGTCAACAGGAATTTCACTCAAGTGAAGACTAGATGCTTGAAAGAGTGTTACATTCCACTACAATGAAAAAAAAAGTGTAAATACACGTTAATATTTTGGGGAAAAAGGCATCCTCTTGGGCTTAATCAATTCTTCCTCCTAAAGGTCAGCCTTACTCAGCAGTCATTCCCTGTCAGTGGTTTGGTAATGCTGACTGACCCCTGGTTAAAGTCCCACCCAAAGGTATTCAGGCACAGAGGAAGGTAAACCATGGCAAGCTATCAGGATATCAGTTCAGAGCAGCACAGCACAGCTGACCTCCAGCGTCCTGCACTCCAGGAACACCTTGTCCCTTCCCTGTAACCTGAACTGGGAATAAATCATGCCTTTCTGGGAAGAATGGCACCAAGTGAGCAAAATAGCTTCATGCTTGGTCAAAAGCTTGACTCTTTGCTTTAGATATATATCACCAGGCCCGTGTACCCTGAGGCTTCACAGTTTGTTGCAGAATTCCTCCTTTGCTGCTGAGCCTAAGCTTCCTCTGGTTTAACACCTGCTGTGTGAAAAAGTCTTTATACAGAATATAGAACTCTCTTTCCTCAAGGCAGTGCAAATCCATTGCACGGGCAGCTCTGGGTGGCTTCCAAATGCCTCATGATGGTTCAGCTCAAGCCCTTCAAATGGGTGCAACATTTACATGCACATTAACAGTGATTTATTTAATGGTGCAAACCCCTAGGCAGACTGGCTTGGTCCCACACTTCACACAGTGGATGGCAATGCTAGCTCCTGCATCTCCCGCTGCCTATCTAGGAACTGAGGAGAAAACTAATTTTTAACAGGACTGGGGCTTTTCACAGGTCATACTTTCATTTGCCTTATGTGGATAAGTTAAGGATTTACATAAAATCAAAATAAATCACCTATAAAAGAATCACAGAATCACAGAATGAACTAGGTTGGAAAAGACCTTTTGAGATCATCAAGCCCAACCTATGATCTAACACCTCCTCATCAACTAAACCATGGCACCAAGTGCCACGTCCAGTCTTTCTTTAAACGTGTCCAGGGACGGCGACTCCACCACCTCCCTGGGCAGATGATTCCATTGCCCAATCACTCCTTCAATGAAGAATTTTTTTCTGACATCCAACCTAAATTTCCTGTGGCATGGGGAAAGTTTAACTCAGTCTTAAGACTGTGTCCTCTCGTTCTGTCACTTGTTGCCTGCAAGAAGAGACCGACCCCCATTTGACTACAGCCACAGGGAGCTGTAGAGAGTGATCAGGTCACCTCAGAGTCTCCTTTTTCCCAGGCTAAACAACCCCTGCTCCCTCAGTTGTTCCTCACAGGGTTTGTGTTCCAAGCCCCTCACCAGCCCTGTTGCCCACCTCTGCATGTGTTTGGGGATCTCAGTGTCCTCCCCAAACTGAGTGCCCAGAACTGGACACAGCACCGAGGTGTGGCCTCACCAGTGCCGAGTGCAGGGGCAGGATGACCTCCTGCTCCCGCTGGCCACACCATTCCTGATATGGGCCAGGATGCCATCAGCCTTCTTGGCCACCTGGGCACAGTGCTGGCTCATGCTCAGTTGACCAGTCCCCCCAGGTCCCTTTGTGCCTGGGCACTGTGCAGCCACTCTGTCCCCTGAGCACCTGTAGCACTGCAGGGGGTTGCTGTGGCCATCAAGAGAGAGTTGATCAAGTTTTAGCTCCTGTTAATGGAGTGTTTTCCATAATTAGTCACCTCACATGTCACAGGTACATCCCTCTAAGCACAGACAAATGGATACAAGGCTGTCCTGTATAACTGATGCAAAAGTACCCACGATGGAGGTAGCAGTAATAGCTGTACCTCCAGAGCCATTGCTGCATTAAGGTTATGTCTGTAACAGCTGTGTGTGAGCAGCAGCAAACCCAGCCTGTGTCAGCTCCTGTCTGCTGGGTGAGCTTATGGAGTTTAAAAAGGTGGGCTGAGTTAACCTGTCTGATCTGTCCCAAAGCAGATTAAAGTGCTCTCACTCACACCACACTGATGACAAAGCTGAGGCACTGTAAGAGGCTGGCACACATGGTCAGCTGGCACTACCATACCTCAGTCTGGGGGCATGGTGGCCACTTTAGTGGCTGGGGAGATCATTTGGAGAGAATTGCATTCTGCTATCTCTCAGACTTCCTGCATTTCAAACAGGTGCAATGTGTTCTGCTTTTCTTCAGCAGGCCACTGTGTTGCAGTGCAAAGCTTATCTACCTCAAGGTATTACATAATTATTACACCACAGCTTCTTGGATGGACAGGTTGAGAGTCAAGGCACACCTCACAGCTAAAGCAGCCCAGTCCTGCTTCCAATTCTTGATATATAATTTCTTCCTCTTATCCAGTTTTCCTACTAACACTGTTCAGTGTTCCAACTTAACAGACAGCCAGTCCTCGTGCTTTTCTCCCATGGAAGTCTGGGGATCTAAGAGAAATGCTTCTGAGATTTGTTCAGATTCATAAAAGCTGATCTAGGCTGTTACAGAAGGCAAAGCCTACATTATGCTCCATAGCTTTTTTCAGGCACTGTGTCAACCATTTGCCAGACCAAATACTTCCCTAAGCAGCAGAGCAGCATTCTGCAACAACTTCAGAAAGTGGTATAAAATATCTTTCTAATAATATCAATGAAACAATAAAAATTGCAGGTAGCTCAAAGTATTCAGATATAGTAAAAAAGGAAAGAAGGGATTTTCCTTAGACCCGGACTCATTCAAAGTAATATTTCCCTGCTAAAGGCAGAAAAAAACCTGAAAAAGTGTTTTTGTATGCAAGTCTTGTATGCAAGGTAAAAATGGCAGTACTTGAACATGGCTTAGAAACTGGACTTAACAAAGAACACTATATTGTGAGGTAAGGAATGAAAGCCAAGAATAATAGTCAGAATGATATAAAGATCAGTAAGATTTTGTTCAGAAAGTAAAACATCATAAAAGTAAGTCAGAAAAACACTTACTATAGAACATGACCCTCTCTTTCATTAATCCCCTTCTACAGATGCACAACAAAAGCCATATTTCCATGCTGAAACATGCATACAGTACCTCTGAATTCTCTAACATGCCAATCAGGAGCAAAGTGAAAAAGGGAAGACAAAGGAATAAGATTAGGATAAGCACAATATAGAGGACTCAAATATTCAGTAAGATTCACTCATATTAATTAACATTTATTTTAAGAAAAACATTCAAGTATATATAGCAAACACAGCATCTTTAAAAAAAACCCCAAACTTGATAAAGCTAATTCTAACAGCAAAAGTGGAAGAAGCCATGGTTACAGAACAAATCTGACATCATAAAGCATCACCAAAACACAATTCTTCCTCAGAAGAGCTGAGGAAGTAGGAGCTGACAGTCAGCTCCTACTCCCACAGCTGTCAGTGACAGAAGCAGCCAACGTCAGAAGTGTAGGATTCAGATATGTAAAGTAAGAAAGGAGGAAGCAAAATTATTACAATGGAGATCAAAAATAGCACCTTATCCTTATGAATTCTCCCATAGCAGAATTCATTTCCTAGTCTATGCAAACAATTCAAGCATTGTCCAGATGAGATGAATGGAGCTAATTCTTCTAAGACTGCCTAGCACATCAGGTAAAGATCTTAATGGGATGTCCTGGTCTCATGCTTGTACTCTACCCCAGAATCAATTGAGAAAACCTTCTGTCCTAGTTTCTCAGTTTTTGAAGTTCCTGAGAATGTCTTACAACTCCCTGGCTCCCCATCACCAGCAGCTTCACTGGAGAAATCTTCTTTAAGCAACATACTCCCTCTATCTCTCAGGCTGGTGGGACAAAAGAGAGGGAAAAGGAATCTGATACTGACTTCCACAGTGTGCTGGGTTCCTCTTCATACACCATTAATCCAGCATTCACTGCTTCACAAAAAGCCCAGCACTTCTCCATGTGCACTGCAGAGCACACACAAGGCTCAGAGGTAGTTGAAGGCTTTGCTAGCCCCCTCTTCCTATCAGCCAGAAAGCTGAATCACTAAATAGACGCTGTGCTGCTCAGAATGTGTGAGAAATACTAATCAGAAGTATTTGTTCCCTCATTTGCTACAGAACTCTGAAATGTCTTGAAGTTCTTTTCCTTTTCTTTATTCTCTCCTTTCCAGGTCCATCCTTTTTCATGATACTTTTCCTGGTGCTGTACTAGGTATTTCTCTCTTCTGTCCAGCACCCTACAAACTGCACAGACCAGCAAGCACAAAGCAGAGCTGATCTCTGCAAAGCTGGACCATACCCTGGTGCTAATTAGAAAATCCAAACTTCTTGGATAACCTTGCAGGAGTTCCAGTGCTTTCTTGGTATCAACGTGGGTTGCAGTTTTCAACAGGTCTCTTTTCTGGACAACTCCACATGAATTAAGTAATTTTCAGCACCCAACAAATTACAGGATTTCACACCTAGGGAGCTTGCTCTTTTGAAATATCTTTGCCTTCTCCCGTGCCTTCAGAATAAATCACTGAGCAGGAGGTGTTTCTCTAAGGATTCACTATTCAGTGTTGCAATGCACTTATGAGGAAGGAACCCTCTCTGTTGATGAGCCTTTTGTTTTCATGCGAAGTATTTTTAGCCTCTCTAAGTCCTACATATTTAGGCAATAAATCCAGTTCCTGTGCTGCCTGAAGTGCTGACCAGATGATTAAGCCTCCCCTCGGTGGAAGAGCACGGCCTAGTGGCAGGCAAATAAAACACGGGCCTGTCCCACTTCTTCACATGCCGGTCACGACACTGCCCGACACAACACATCACACCACTTACAGCCAAAACCACTCCTGAACTGATCACAAAAGCTCGGTGTTCAAGTAACTGTTGCATCGACAGAAAATATTAAAAGGGAAACAGCACAGTAAATGCCTTTATTTTCTTTTATTCTTCAGGGCAACAGTACTGCTGTGAGCCTAAGGACATAAAGTAAAAGAAGGCCTGTAAGGGGTATTTGCTTTTCTTAGATCCACTGCTACAGCTGGAAAAAACTATCAAGTTTTCATGCTCAGAATTTTTCTGAAATATTTTATAAGATAGCTGATGAAAATGCTCAGTTTAAACTTTGACTTCTGGACACATCAGCTACGTGAGCTGGTCTGATAAATGCCCCTTACTCCTCCTGCTGAGGTTCTCTGCTACAAGATGGAGAGAGGGCAGTGGAGGCTGCCGTGACACAGCACCTGCACCCTGAAAAGGGAACTGGGGAGCAGGAGGGGGAAATGCACAGTTTCACTGCCCTTTGCTAACTTGTGACTTGCCAACCAGGCTACCACTTGATGAAGGGGGCAAGGACCTATATAAGGCTGCCACAATTAGTGCTTGTTTTTCTAATAAGATCACAAAAGCTTCCCATAAATCTGCATTCCCAGGAACTAGGCTGAAAACCCAAACTCATATGCCCCTGCCAGAGAATGACCATATGATGAAAGCTATTCACTGTCTCTCTACTGATGAAGTTCTAATGAAAAGTCAACATGAGCACGTGAATTATCAGTGAGATGGAAGCTGTGGGATAGTGGTTGTTTTGTGGGGTTTGGGTCTTTTTTAGATCAGTATTGTTAAATTCCTGGAAAAAGGATCAGAAAGCTATAGTAACTCTCCTTTTGCTGATGCTCCAGGAAAACAGCAGCACCTGCAGCTGGTAAGCCAACTGTTAACCAGAGAAGTCAGAAATAAGAACAAGGATAATGATCCTTCAGACTTAATACGGAACAAGTTTGTATTGTGGCGAGGCATAAATGGCAGACACACAGGCTCTGAAAACCACATGGATCTCATTCATCCTGACTACCACCAAGGGAACTGAATTTCTTCAGCTGGCAAACTTTCAGCCTGTATTCACTGAAGGTTTGCCAACTCTGAATTCTGAGAATTTGATGGAACTGCTATGAAAAAGGAAAGAAATAAAGCTACAGAGATGGAGTCTGAGAGCATACACATATGCCATGATAGTACTTGAACTCACATTAAAGGTATAACAGCCCATTTGTAGCAATGATTTCCAGAGTTTAAAAGCAAAACAACAAACAAACAAAACCCACTAACGAGCAAAAAACCCAACAAAACCAAAACCAAAGTCTCTGTAGCCTACTGGTAAGGGAAATAAAGTGGCACCCATGATCACCTAGCTAGTCTTGTCCCAAGCTCTGGCACCAAGCACCTATGACAAAGAACTGGCAACATGGATGTTCTGTACCTGCATCTTCCTCTTGACAGTCTCAAAGGGGAAAGAAAGTGTCTGCGCCACAGCAGCTGCTACACAGCCATTTACAAAGTTCTGAAGAGGAGTGAAACGAATTATGGGTTCTTGCCAGATTGTGTCCAGACTGATGTAAACAAAGAATGAGCCTGCAGAAAATGGAACAGCACCTAGAAAGCAAGCCAGACAGGATTAAATCAACACACTGTACACTAAGAGAGGAGAGCTGCCTGTCACATAACTAGAAAGATGGGAGGAGCTGCTGCCAATTTACACCTCACATTCCACAAACCCAACCCAGATTTTGAAGAACTTTACTCTTTAGTCCCTGGTTTACCACCAAAGACCCATGTTGTACCATCTAGATATGCTGACAGGGGCATACATTCACCTATTAAAACGTGCACATTGTCAGAATTATTAACTGCTACAGTCTCATGAGAGGTCAGGTGTTTCTCCAGGTTCTCTCTTGTGACAAGCTCTTTCCCAGTCCAACCCAACCCTAGCATTTGCACAGGTAAACAGAGCTATGTCTTCAGTCAGGCTGATGAGGGATACTTTTGGCCTCTTTTGCTTGTTTCATGCTCTCATCAGTTTTATAGTGGGATTATACATTTATTATTATTGTTATGCATTTTATATACAGTCATAGTGCAAAAAAGTGAACTCAGTTAAATGGCATTTCTAAAGGCTATGCAGAGTAAATAGATAATTAAAAATTAATTTCAAGTAAAGAGAGAATATAATTAATCTTAATTTTTCACACCTACTATACACTACACTTCACACTGGTTTCACTGAACAGCCCAGGAGACACTCTCACTCTTGACAGGAATTACAAGCACACTGTGTGTGTGTGTATAAATGTTTTTTTAAGAGTTTAATGGTGAAAATTTTGCATCCAAGCACAATTAGATCATCTATAAAAGAAGGAAGAGAGTATTTTGCTGAACATTTAACCATACATAAAACACTACACACCTGGTCCTAACTTGAAGTAATAAAGCTGCAGCAAAGGTTATCAGTATTGCAGTGCCTTGCAAATCTCCACATTTTCTACAAGAAAACATTCCTATTTGCTTTCGAAATCAAGTGAGCAAATGAACACATTTCACAGCTGCAACAAAAACCAGGCAGTGAGGAGCTTTCACCCAGTGCTGTTTTACCTAATATTGCTGGTGACACACCACGGTAGAGCGCACGGAGCCCCTCCTGATGATAGATCTTGTACAAAGCGTGAAGAATTCCTTGGTAAGATGGTTCCAGGCGGTTCTGCACGATGAGCCGTGTTTTAATCACATCACTGGGGTAGGTCACAGTGGTGGCAACCATGCCAGCCAGGCTTCCTGCCATGATGGCTCTCCAGTGGGAAATATGGCCCAGCTCATCCGTGAAAAGGGTAACAAGACTAAAGCAAACACACAAAAGAAGTACTATGAATGACACTATGAAGAAAACACATCAATAATTAGGGCAGATTATTCTTGATGCAAATGTTCTTCTGTCCACAAGCCACTTCAGCAGCAGGAATTGAAATTTTAGCACGTGCTTCATCCACGATCTTATTACACGTAACACCACACAAGCATCCATCTACAGGATGAAAATCTTTCTTTTGTATTTCCACATACAGGATGAAACTTACCATGACTCAAAACACCTCTGCAAGAAATTAGCTGATCATCAGTTAAAGACATTGGTCCAACCTGTCAGTTAAGGTTATCACGTAAGAGGAAATATGTAGACAATGACATCACAAGCCTTCTGAGAGCAACTGAACTTTGTTCTGTTACTTGTGTTGGGACAGGAAGGTTCCCAGGGACACGCCTCAAGAGAACACTTACATCCAGGCACTATTATGCTCAGGAGTTTAAGTGTCAATTTGAAAATTTGAAACTGAAGCACAGTTTTAATAGCTACACACAAGTCATACATTTGTGGTGCACTGAAGGACTTTTCTATGACAGGGAGTAATGACCTGGAGGCAGCAAGAAGCAAGTAAAAACACCAGAGTTTTAGCTGGAGGTAAAGAAATGTATTATTCTATTTTGATAGCATTAATTAAAACATCTAAAGAGCACATCTACATTTAACCTGCACGGTGTAGAACAAAATCATGTGCAAATATTTACAAGTCACTGCTTGCTCAGTCAAAATGTTTTTTCATTTGAATGTGCATTTTCTACTGCATGACAAATTCCTGCATCTACTTGTCTCAAGCCCTGGGAGTGCCCAGGGCAGAAAGCCCAGCCAAGCAGAAGCAAAAGGACATAAACCTTTTTTTCCTGAGTGTCTTATGCAGTTCCTAAACCCAGACAGCCTAGTTTTCCTGCATCAGGACAAATGCATGGGGTGTCTCTAGGCACTACCTGATAACATTTAAAACTGCCATGGAAAGACAAAAGTCTGTGCAGGGAAACTGCTGAGGGAGTGTGAAGCCACTGGCCCCGGGGTGCTGACTGTGCTCAGTCCTGCTCCTCCTGGGACTGTTTACCTAAGCTGCCCTGTAACATTTCTCTTTTTGTGTTTCTTGCTTTTACATACACCATTCTCCCAGTAGAAAAGACTTTTCAAAACCCCCAAATAGTGTATCAAGGACTAAGCATAGGCACCTTGTATTTAATTTCATGGTAGTCTACTTCCACCCCTAATTCAGAACACCCTGTACAAATTAGACACAAACTTTAGCCTTGCAAAAGGAATACACTGTTTCAAGCTGAACAAACAATGAAGTTATTTTGCTCAAAATCAACTGCTGTATGTTGCTGCAACACACTGCCTTTTCTGTGAACTTTAAATTACATTTAAATTACTATTTGTACCTTCCCACTCACATTATCTTACTCTTTGTTTAACCACTGTGTCTATTATGGCACAAAAAAGCTGCCCAGTGTTAGGGTCACTTCATCTGTGGTCTCCTGAAGGGTGCAGGCAGTCATGGGCAGATGACTTGCTGGGACAGATGAGTGACAAACCCAGCAGGTTGGCAGCACCAGCAGGGCTGTGCTGCTGCCCAGAACAGAGCAACTCAGCACCCAGCTGGGTGGAAATGTCATGTGTTACCATGAACAGCTGACTGCAATAAAAAAAAAAAAGAAAAAAAAGAATGAAGCCCAGCCCCCAGAGCGGCAAAACATTCTGGTGTGTGCAAACAGTGAGGCACTCCCTGCAAAGGCTCAGAGATACTGGCAGCAGAAGGGAATCCCAGGAAACAGCATGCTTGGCAGAGCTCCATCAGCACTGCTCCCTGTTCATCCTGCTGCAGTCCTTCCAGCACTTACCTTAGTTTAATATCTGTGTATTATCAAAAACAAGGTCTTAAAACAAACAATGTCACATATCAACGTCAAAACCGATCAAATTTGCTTAACAACTCCTGCATGATAGGGTAAAAATATCTGACTTGTGATTTTGTTATTTTCCTTGATACAGACAACATAAATACTTGAGAGTGTATAAATTGATTAAACAAACTGGTTGCAAAAAACAGATGTGACAGCCACACCTGCAGGTTGCACTGTAACTTCATTTCTAAATGAAGAATTTTAACAGACTATCAACCCTTCATCATGTGAAGAATACCTATGATTTTATATAAAATTGCTGGCATGTCACCAGGCCCTAACAATCGCTAGGCGTTGAACAAATGAGGTAAATAAAATTACAAGCAAGGGTCCGCGTTTTTGGGGAGAAGGGGCGCACACCCAGCAGAGACAGACATTAAACGAAACTCGGCACTCTCCATCCGCTCCCCCCGCTGTTTCGAAGGCGGGCGCGGAGCGCAGCCCCCGGAGCCCCGCGCGGGCCGGTCGCTTACCGGCGGGAGGCGGCGAGCTGCAGGGCGCTGTAGGGGCACAGGCGCAGGCAGGCCGTCAGGTTCCCCTTCCAGAGGGCCCGCACGCCCTCGGTGCGGCACAGGCTGCGCCCGGCGTCGCGCAGCCCCCGCCGGCAGTGCCAGGTGCCCACCTGCGCCAGCACCGTCAGCAGCTCCAGCGGCGCCGTCAGGCTGAGGCTCAGCGCGCCCGCCAGCCCGGCGCAGCCCAGGCGCTGCAGGGCGGTGACCCGGCCGTCCCGGCGCAGGGTGGCCATGGCCCCGCCGTCCCGCCGCAGCGGAGCGGAGCGGAGCCGAGCGCACGGAGCGGCCCGGCCCGCTGTGGCGTGGGGCTCCGCGCGCCCCGGGAGCGCGCTGTGGAGGCGGAAGGAAAACCCGGAGCGGAGCGAGGGCAGGGGCCGGAGCGGAGCGGCGCTGCCCGCGGGTGAGCCCCGCTGTGCCCCTACCCCTGCTCGCACCTGAACTCATGGATTTTTACATTAATGCCATTTCTGTAGCTGGGAAACAGCGCCCTCGCAAAAGTGACCCAGCTGCACTCAGGATACACCCCGTTCTCCTTACAATTGAACGCGCTTCCACAGGGAGCGAATGCACGCCTTTCTCTTTACAATTAAATGCATTTCCACAGGAGCGAAGGCACGCCTTTCTCTTTACAATTAAATGCATTTCCACAGGAGCGAAGGCACGCCTTTCTCTTTACAATTAAATGCATTTCCACAGGAGCGAAGGCACGCCTTTCTCTTTACAATTAAATGCATTTCCACAGGAGCGAAGGCACGCCTTTCTCTTTACAATTAAATGCATTTCCACAGGAGCGAAGGCACGCCTTTCTCTTTACAATTAAATGCATTTCCACAGGAGCGAAGGCACGCCTTTCTCTTTACAATTAAATGTATTTCCACAGGAGCGAATGCACACCTTTCTCTTTACAATTAAATGTATTTCCAGAGGAGCGAGTGCACACCTTTCTCTTTACAATTAAATGTATTTCCACAGGAGCAATGGCACGGCTACACAAAAACACTGCGTTCTGCTCCTGGAGCACTCTGAGGAACTGAGTGATCATCATTAATAAGATTTATGAGGTCAGTTAGTTCAGGTTCTCTTGACGTGCTGCCAGAGGAAAAAAAAAGGCACAGGGAGGGGAGAGACGAAAGTGGAAAGGAGACAGAAGCTGAGACCAGTCTGTGGAATGAGGAGATAACAGCCAGTACGAAGGTAGTAGCAGAGATTTGCTCCAAAACAGGACGTTCTGTTTCTTGTAACAAAAAACCCCAAACAACCAAACCAAACCAAAACAACCCCCCCCCCCAAAAAAAAACCCCAAAAACCCACAAACGAACCAACCGAAAAATTAATTCCAGTCAAACTGAAAGCTATGTTCAGTATCTTCTTGCAGTGCATCCAACAAAATGTGTCAGATGACTCAGTCTGCCTCTGGCAAGCATGCTCTGCTGCTGATCCAATGGACTATTTCTAGATCAATAGAAGAGCTAAAAGACATCTCTCTGGAATTGCATCTCTCTCCAGGAACTCAGCTATTTATGGTGTGGTATTTTCTTGGTGAGAAGAAAGCATTTAACCATCAAGGAGGAGAAAAACAACAATAAATGGGTATAACTTGCTATACACGATTAGTGTTTAGAAACAGAAGATTTCAAATGTTACTTCAAGACTTCAAAGAAAAGGGTGATATTTCTTCCAGATTTTTTCTTTTGTTGCTCATCTGCACAAGACAAACCTCAATTTAAGATTCTTACTGAGCACAGGAATTTTCCGTACAGTCTTCCTATTTCCATTACTCATTTTGGGGCAAGTTTTTCCATACTTGTTCTGGCTGATAAAATGAATCACCAGTTGACCTCCGCCTCCTGCAGCAATCCTTGGAGAAGGAGGTGGTTGGTGTGAGTCTATTGTTATTTTTTCTCCTTTGTAAAGGGGCCTGCCAAAATAAAACCACTCATATATTAAAAAAATGGATTTGTTCAAGGTCAGGATGGATAGAGCTTTGAGCAACCTGATCTAGTGCAAAGTGTCTGTGCCCATGGCAGGAGGGTTGGAACTGGATGATCTTTAAGGTAGTTTCCTTCCTTCCTCTCCTTCCCTCTAAGCAAAATCACCCACTACAATACATACAAGCAATGTTGTATCATTGTTATTTATGAAACAAAACTATGTGAGTTTTCTTACCATCCCTTGGAACCGGTTTCAATTTTCTATTTCAAAATTAAATACAACTCTGAGGTTTAGGTTTTTAAATTAAATTAAATACAAGTCTGAGGTTTGGGTTTTCTACAGACTGTGCAACCTAGAGGCAGTGGACCTACACCTATATTCTCAATGAGGAAAGTTATCTTAGCTTTAAAATTGCTTAAGCAGTATGTAACATCCAGATGTAATTCCTGGAATGACATTACCAAGCCACAAGCAGAAACACAGCCAAGAGTATTCCTTTTATGTATTTAAACAAGCTTTTATGTATTAACACAAGCTTTGTGTTCAGAGTTTCTTCCAACCATCTTCCTCCCCAGCCTAATCCTGAAGCTTCCAGAGAAGTTTGTCTATGTGCCCTGGTTGCCAGGCTTTAAAGCAAACTCTTTTGGTTGTGATGTTGCTCTGGCATTCCCTGACTCCTTTCCCAAAGGAACCCTCCACACTGCCCCAGCTCTGTGCTCAATCCCAGCAGGCAGGATATTCCACAATGGCAAAAGACCACAGTTTACAGTGGCTTGCTCCATGAAATACAAATATAAAATAGATTTTATTGACACATAATTTGCTTAATTACAGGCAAGGAACTGGTTTCCTGAATCTAGGGGGCACACTCTCAGATCTTGAAAGAAATAGCTTTGTATGGCTACATTAAACCTTTTATTCAAGAGCTGAAACATTAAAGTTTCTCAACTTGCAGGTTTGGAAAAGCAGCAGGGGAATACAATGACCCTGCTGCTGCAAAGTGATCTCAAATGCCAGTTTGCCTGTTTGGGTTTGGAAAAATTATGCAGAAGGAAAACAAACATCACATAACTTAGAGTATATTGGAAATTTGTATCACCAAAGCACAATTTTATCTTTTAAGATAAAAAACCCTCAAACAAATGTCAGCATGGAAGCTGAAGCACAAGAAGCAACAACTGTGGAGAAGGCACACAGACCAGAACAACAATTAGTAGGCAAACATAGTATCTTTGTCTTATCCATTCCTACAGTGAGAAAACACAGACCTGCTTTTAGACACACGCACACAAAACAGAAACACACTCCCACAGTAAATATATGTGTATCCAATGGTCTCGGGCTGTGATTGCATACATAGCAATTGGACATTGCAGAGTGGAAATGGTTGGTGCACCCCCTCTGCCTGCAGCCCCCAGCCCTGTGTGTGTCCCACAGTCACCACCCACCCTGGTCACCACTGTATTCATCCAGGAGAAGAGGGAAAGTGTCTGTTTTTAACAAGGTGGATGAAGGCTATAAAAAGTGCATATATATATATATATATATATGGCTGTACAATTGCATTTAGAATACCGCAAGAGACAAAAAACCCAAACTGAAATCTGAGGGAGTATTTGAAAAAATGACTACCCTACCTTGAATCCTTGAATCTCCTCGGGGATGCTAAATTCAGAACAACCAAGGAAGCGGGGATGGTACCATGAGCAGCACATGGGTGAGCACTGCACCACTGGGAGCTGACAGCCCTACCTGCAGAGACAGGACAGCTCTTTCCCAGTGGGAAAACACCAACAAGGCAGTGCTAAACCAGGGAAAGGCTGACATAAACCCTCACACACTTACCACTCGTGAGCAGTGGTGGATGAAATACCTTTGCTACAGGACAAAGGAAAACACGGTATCGCACCACAACCAAGCCAGCCAGCTTCGAGGAGTAACCTTTTCTCCGAGGCTTATTTTTAATACAAGGCACACACACGATGCCCACAGGCCGAAGATGCCGGCAGCAGGCGGCTGCAGCCGAGGCCGCGCAGGTCGGGGGCGAAGGGCCGGGCAGCAAGAGCAGCCACGGCAGCTGCTGGCACTCGCTGGGCGAGTCGCTCCCCAAGAGCACCCCGAGGCCGCACAGAGCGCACAGCGGCGGGCAGGCGGCCGCGCTGCGGAGGCGGGCGGAGCGGAGGAGCCGCGCCCGGGGGCNTCCGCACCTGCCCGGGGCTCGCAGCCGGGGCGGGGCAGCGGGGCCCCCGGGGCTCCCGCTGAAGCGAGCTGGGCCCTGCCCGCCGGGCTGCCCTCGGCCGGCGCTGCCGGAGCTCGGCGGACCGCGGCCTGCAGTGGCTCCATCCATTGGGCTGGGGGTTTGCTTTATCCTCAGCGTGGAGCTCAGGATGTTGGTGGTGGGGGTGTTGGCTTTAAAACGCTCCTTTATTGCAATATTCGTGAGAGAAGCGGCACTTCTGATCATCGCTCCTTTTCAGTTAATTTTGCATAGAGCAGGCTGGATAAAGTAATTTGTTAAAAATCATTTTGAAGCTCTTCTTTAAACTTCAAGTGATTTTCTGGTAAGTGCTTGTCATAGAATCACTGGGGTTGGAAAAGCCCTCTAAGATCGCAGAGTCTAACCAGTAACGTTTACCGTGTTTACTGCTAAACGATGTCCCCAAGTGCCATAGCCACAAACCATTTGAAGCTTCCAGGGATGGTGTTTCCAGCCTCTTCCAATGCCTGATCACCATTTCAGTGGAGAAGTTTTTCCTGATATCCAATCTAAACCTCCTCTGATGTAATGGGAGGCCATTTCCCCTCACATTACTTGAGAGAGGTGACTGACCCCCACCTGGATCCAGCCTCCTTTCATGTGGTTGTAGAGAGCCATAAGGTCCCCCCAGCCTCTTTTTCTCCAGGCTGAACAACTCCAGCTTTTTTCCCCTTCATGGTAAACTCTCCTACTGGGATCAATACATACAGTTGCCACATTGCATTAGCTTATAGTGCTCCTACATACTCACCTCTGCAGAATTAAAATATTTCCTCTGCCTTCAGCTTGCTTTCACCTCTGCTAGTGGGACTGCTCAGCGGCTACACTGTCCATGGGAGCATGAAAAGTAAGCTAGGAAAAGATATTTTTTCCTCTTTAAGATAATCCTTTATCCTGACCTGACTGATGATATGGTTTCTGAAATTGTGATGGCCCAGGGCCTGGCATGAGTGACCAGCTGGGGAACGGGATGGTAAGAGGTGTTTGAGCTAGCAGCACAGTGAGCAATTGTCAGGGGTGCCTTTGGAACAATTATTCCCAGTACTTGCACGTTGCTCAGGTGGACTATGTGAGTGTTTCAGGTTAGATATTGCCAGGTTGTTAATTTTTCCCAGAAGTGTAGGTTTGTTTTAAAGTATGAACTTAGGTGACACAATTTAGTGTGTTGTAAGATAAGGACAGTTCAGCCTTCAGTTATTGTAGTAAATCCTAGTGCAAGGGCAGATGTGTTCCAAATGTTTTTACCATGGCAGAGTGGCCAAAAGGAAATAATAATTTGATAAAGGGGTTGAAAGTCAAATTCCTTGTGATTTGTCAGTTGCAGCAGTTAAGGTAGTGGCTTATTGATATGTCAGGGTTAATTCCAAAAGGCCATGCTGCTGAGCAGCAATTCAGTGAATCAGCCAGTAAATAATTCTATGCCTTGTTCACAGTTATGTAGAGAGAAATAAATTTCTGATGCTCGAAGAGCTCCTGGCTATGAGCACAAGTGGGGAAGAGCAGGGGTAATGGTGTGCACTAGCAAACCACTGTAGCTTACTCAGCTCTATGAAGAGAGTTTGGGGCTTTTAGGTGATTTATTGCAGTAGTAGGAAGACGGTTGCAGCTGTGATGGTGCAAGGATATAAGTGAAAGAAGATTTTCAAGGACAGGATAACATATCAGTTGGTTTAACAGATGATGTACTTGCAAAACAGAACAAGATTTTGTGTACACCAGGTGGTCTGCAGGCTCGACAGTCATATCTCTGCAGGTTGTAACAACAGAGTCCTGGATGTTTCAGCCTGCTGCACCACAAATCTTAGTGGGGTGGCAGAAGTTTGGTTGGCACTAACTTGGTGGAAATCTTTTGGAAGCTCTTTGTCTTAATGCACAGTGGGCAGAAAGGACTCTAGAGATTACTCAGTGCTTCAGTTTTGTAGAAAGTGCTTTGTGCATCTGCTTTGCTTATATGAGACACTGGAGGTGTCTGTGTACGTACACAGCTGTGTGCAGAGATTAATCCTGAGAGATTCAGCCTTGCCTGACAAACTTACAGTTAATTCTGAGTGCATTTGGCTGCAGTTCCCTAAGAGGAGTGATTCAGTGCTGCAGTCTGTGCTGTAGCTGCTGCTTCCAGCGATTCCTGGTTATTTTATGTTAATGTTAATTGCACTAGCTTTTTGTCAGTACATACGTGTGGTTTTTTTCTTCATCATTCTCAAAATGTGTAGTCACTCTCTTTTATCAAACAGTTTCTGTGCTTGTCTTCCCTGTACATTCCCATGTTAAAAGCAAACAGGCATTTTTCAAGTAATAACAATATAGTTTATAACCTGTGAAAACCATCTTACAAACTTTTTTGTTGTGTTTCTTCAGTGGAAGTTTTTATGTGGCACTCTTGCAGTTCTCTTTGTTTATGTATCTTTTTTCCTCCATTTGATTTTGTCTGTATTTATGTTAAAATGGAGTCTATAAAATAAAGAAAAATACAGCATATGGACAGCATTAAAATACACTAAGCTTTACTTGTAACTAAGTGCTGAGCCTTTTTAGAAGAAACTGGCACAGATGATGGATTGCCAACTTCTGTTTCTTTTTCCTTGAATTTAGGCCTGAAAAGTCCTTGATAACCAGTGGAAGCCTCTCGGTAAACTTTTTGTACAATTAACCATGTGAGTGGCAAAAAACCCCAGTGTGACTATTCTGTTTGTACTAGATGTAGGCATACTGATATATGGAGTTCAGGTATCTGAACTTAACTCCTTTAATCAAAACGCAGCCTTATACTGTTTTGATTTCCTGAAAATTTTCTCTGGTAAGCTAAAGGTTGTCAATGTATTCATGTAGTTGGCACTGAAAACCGGAGATGATCTCAGGAACTGAGGACACTCTGAAAGATACTTAGTTTCTTATTATTAAATGTAAAGTAGCTGTAGCAGCTGCTTGGTGATTATTGACTAGAAAAGGGTACCTATTCTCTTCTCTGTACCTTTTTGTTTAAGTATGTTGAGAGATGAATCCTCTGAAGTGTTATGCCTAGTGTGGCATTATAAAAGAAATTGTGCAACCTGTAAGCTTAATTTCAGCAGCCTATTGATTTACCTCCATAAGCACTTAGTAGGGAGTACCCTGTTTCATTTTTTTCTCCCAGCTGGTAATTTCTAAACTGTGACCCTGAAATATCCCTCTATGCTGGAAATAATGCTTCCTATTACTTTTTTTTTTTTTTTTTGAGATATACCTTGATGCAACTTGAGTGTTTTCTTTTAATGTGCTTCCATCTGGGCATTTGAAGCTGATGAAATGCAGCGCACATCAACAGAATCCATCAATTTTTAAGCAAGCAAACAAGCATTTGATCCAAAATGTGTTGCTCTGAGAGTCAGTGAACTCTAGTTTTGGCAGAACTGCATGACTCCTGCAACTAGGAATGCTGTGCTGAACATGCAGAACTTTGAGTCCCCAGAAGAGCCTACCAGGAACGGGTTTGCTCAAAGATATGATGGCACATTGTGAGCCCTGATGTCACAGCAGGAGGAGACATGGGGTGTTTGAGCTTGATTGACAACCCAGAATGAACTTCAGAAGTTCTGCTGTGTCAGGGTTGAGAGAGGCATTCTCGGGAGTGTAGTGGTATTTTGGTGTCACCTGGGGTCTCTCATTTGCTCAGCAGGCTGTCTGTGTTTGTATAAATACACAGCAAACTGGGCTGCTAAGTCTGATTCTGCTTCTTCTGTGGCAGGTGGCTTTTAAAACAAACCAGACATTTTTAGTGAAGGAGCCATAAGACAGAGAAGCCTGGAAAGATTAAAGCTGCAAGAACAGAAACATATTTGAAAAAGGGGGAAAAAAGAGAGGGAATTGAAAGGTCAGAGTATATTTTTAGAGAATGTCCCATTTTCTTGAGAGTTGTTACACTTCCTCATACCAAGTAAAATACAGGAAGAGTGGCTGTGTAAAAATCCAGGCTTTGAGGATGCAGGAGTTGGAGAAATTGAAACAATACTATGTAGTTGTTAATTTATATATTGGAAAGAAAACCATAATGATAATTCTGCATGTAAGGCATCAGATGCAGGGGTCTGGATTATGAGAAAGGTTGGACTGGAGATCTGCCAAGGTTCCTTTCAGATTGGATTATTCTATGATTCTGTGGGCCTGATTCTGATTCAGTGAAATCAGAGAGCTGTTGCTCTCAAATTGTTCTGAGGATTGATTTGTTAAGGTTCTGCGTGTGGGCTTTTTGTATTGCTCTATGCTGCAGCATCTTAAATCAATGTCCTTGTGCCCTGAAATAAAATTAATGTGATGTACATTTCTCAGCACCTCCCAGTTGACTAGAAAGTCCAAAGCCATGAAATTAATACTTTTCTGTCTTTACCCATTTTTAATGTTGATATCTTTAGTTCAGTGTTCTAAATTTTGCATATGAGTAATAGTAGTATATTGAAGTTTTAATTCTTTAGATAATGTGTTTGGATGGCATCCTAAACTGTCATTAGTAATCAATCATGTTATGCATCTTCTTGAAAAACCAGACACTTAGAATGCAGAGCGCAGTGAATCTAATGCTAGGTCTCTATGTTTGCATTGCTAATCCTTCCTTATTCAAATACTTCTTAAAAAATTGTTTTTAAACACTCATTTGTGTGAACACAGTTCCTTGAACTTTCTGGAGGTCTTGGCAATGCGTCATGTTGATTATTTGGTAGAGCTACTTCCTACAGGGCAAAGTTTCCAAAAAATGGTGATAGCCTGTTGAGGTTTAACCCCAGCTGGTAATTAAGTCCTACAACAGCTGCTCAATCCCTCCCCCTCTCCCCAGTGGGATGGGAGGAGAATTGCAAAGGTAAAAGTGAGAAAACTGAGGGTTGAGATCAAGACAGTTTCATGGGTAAAGCAGAGGCAACGTACACAAGGAAAGCACACCAAGGAATTCATTCCTCCCTTCCCCAGGGCAGGCAGGTGCTCAGCATCCCCACAACAGCAGGGCTCCATCCCATATAAGTGACTTGGGAAGACAAACACCATCACTCCAAGTGCCCCCCTTCCTCCTCCTCCTCTAGCTTTATTGCTGAGCATGAGGCCATATGGTCTGGGATATTCTCTGGGTCAGCTGGGATCAGCTGTCCTGGCTGTGTCCCCTCCCAGTTCCTTGTTCCTTGCCAGCCTCCTCACTGGTGGGGTGGGTGAGGAGCAGAAAAGGCCTTGGCTCTGGGTAAGCCTTGCTCAGTGATAACCCCTGAATTACTCTTCTAATACCTCTTAAACAGGACCCTCATGCTAATCTGTAGGGGAGATTTGTTAATTTAAGAATTAGATCCAAATGATTAGTCTCTAGTTGTGTCCTTGGGGACAAACAATCATGTGATGCTGTTGTCTTGGCAGTGCTTATAAAGAAAACCCAAGAGTACAGACTGTTTGAAGAGACAACTTTCTAATTGTGGGGATCAGTTGGGTGTGTGTAAATTATGTTTTTTTAAAACATGTTATTTAAGCAAAGGACATTCCCTCTTAGCCACATGTGATTCTTGATGACTGTTTGCTTATTATTAGCGCTTCAAAGACTTACATCCAATTCCCCAGGATGCAAAATATAAAACAAGTGTCATCTAAATTGTCCCATATTGATAATTACCTAGAAAAAGACGTGGTGATGAAAAGAAGTTCAAGAGAGAAAAAGGAAAGCTAAGCGCGAGAGGAGAGAAGAGAGGCAGATAGATGGAGATGAGGAACATCCCCCAAAGCAGCAGAAGGCACCGGCTGAAGAACAGCACTGGCCAGAGAATATGCCTGAATGGGAAGAAAGGAAATCCCTGCTAGCTCAGAGAAGAGTGGAGTCTGTCAGACTGCTTACAGTGCTGTTAAATCGTGTGAAAGTAAGACTATTTTAAAACGTATTTTAAACTTTTAAGGATATCTATTAGAGCTTGAATAATTCACTAGACATTTGATATCTTGATGCTATTCAGAAGACTGCTTTGGGGCTGACTGAACACTGAGAAGGCCTGAGGTCCATGTCTTGTGACAATCTGCTCTCAGTCTTGCCCTGAGAGCAAACATAGTGCATTTTCACCCAGAAACTTTGCCTTGGTGCTTTTTCAAGACCTTGTCTTAACTGAGTAAAAAATAGGGCTGGAAAGGCTGTTTTAGCTCTATTAGACTTGATCCAGTCTTGCAAGCAGGGAATTTTAGAGTGGGGACATAAGTGATGCTCTCTCTGCTTGTTTTGGTCTCAGGTCTACAAGTGACTGAACTGAATTGGCACAGATTATATCTGTTGGATTTCTAATAGCCTCTTATTTTTTCTTGGCCAGCACTCATTACCAGTCTTATTTAATTCAGATAATGTCTTGAGAAAGTCAGCAAAGAAGTGATAAAAATTTGAGTGTTTTGCACACAGATTAATGTTTGCAAGTTCAATTTAGTGCTTTGGGCAAAAAAGGTTTCAAATGAAAACAGGGGGTTTAATTTCTACTGTGGCTTTGTCTCCACTATTTGCAAAGAAAAATTTGCTTGCAGTTTTTAATAAGTGTGTATTTTTATCAATCCTTAATGCAAAAGATTTGTAAAGGACTGTAATTTACTATGAGTTGAAGTCAGAGGCTACCCTTGGCGTTCTGCGTGAATTTTAGGGCCCCATTACATCTGACATTGCCTTCTTAATTACGAATGTGATATGTTAAATAAATTTCTGTTTTCTTGGTTTCGCAGTTGGCAAGTCAAAAAGTGGATCCCTCACTGGGTGAAAAGAAGGACAATTCATTTTCTGAAACAGCATTTAAAGACATACAGCAGGAGCTGATTAACTCCCTTTATCGTACGCACAAAGAGCCGAAACGTAAGGAGTTGAAGTGCCCGTTAACCCAAACAGGTAGTGCTTTATGCTGTGAGGAAGGAGATGTGAGTAACTTCCATGCCCCTGCTTTTCACATAGTCAGGACAATTTTAAATGATCCCTCTGCAGCCCTGAGCTCTGACGGACTGCCTGGCAGAGATGTGTGCAACTCCTCCCGCAAAGGCCGCGCGCCTTTGCTGATCACGGTCACGCCGGACGGCAGGGTCATCGAGCCTCTCCGTGGAAGGCACCAGCCAGCACTGGATGTAGTTCACACGCAGACAGTGTCTGAGGGAGATGATTGCAGAAAGCTAAAGGTTTATGAGACTGATGAATTCATCCATTATTTACTGAACTACTATCAGACACCACACTATGCACGTGTTTGCTTAGAGCCAAAAACCACTGTGAACAAGTCCCGGTGGAAGCGAGTGGTGTCTGATGATGGTAGTGGGTTTGACACCAGCTTGAGTAACAAACATGATCAGCACTTCAGAGAACTGAGTCCTGTACAAAACCTCCACAAGAGAAATTGCAGTAGTGATAGTAATTATAGGCTGGTGATCACTCTTGGGGAACTTGAGTCAACAGACACAGTGTTAGAAAGCAAGGTCCACGGGGGCAAGCTTGTAAAAAAGCTTCAGGTGCAGAGGAGTGACTCACTCACTGTTGATAATGTACCACATGCTGGACTGAATCATTCTTTGGAGTGCACTACTGTTACTCATAATGAGGAATTCAAACAAGAAGATGGTAGAGATGAAGGCACTGTACCATATGGAACATGTAGATCTGCTTGCAGATTAAAGGATTTGTTGGAAGAGATCAGTGATTCTGAGTACTTTAGAGAGGCATGTGGCGGCTCAGTGAAGAGAGCAGAAAGAAGGTATGAAGAAATTTACAGCAGTTGTAATAAAGGGTGCTTGTCTGCAAGAGTTGGGGAAAGAGAATTACTGGTTTACCCTAAAAATGTAGTTCTGGAAGGCCAAGAGAAGGAAATCAGCCAATATAACTCCTGTTCTAATTCTGTCCATGAGGGCTTGGCAAGGCAGTGTGAACATAAACTTAAAAAGTCATGCAAGAGATCTAGTAGTAAATTAAGATATGAAGGAAAGAAAAGTGAGAGACAATCCAGGGAAAAGGAGAAAAATGCTCATAAAATGAAGAAAAAGCGAAAAAAGCTTTCTTCTAATCTTTTATCTGATGAATGTGGCTTTTCAGAGACGGACAGTTGCATGCAGCTGGAGTCGCTCAGAAAGATACAGAGAAAATGTAAGAAAATGTTGCACAAAAAAGTGAAATTCAAGACACATCACACCTCTGTGGCAGCACCAGATGTTACCTCTCATGGTGGCTCGCCCCTTCAGGAGACCCCCCAGAGGAGAGGTGAGAGAGGGGGACACCACACCTAAGGGGACTGAATTTGACAGGTCTGTGGCAGGTGAGGTTGCCAGAGTTCTTACAGTGACGAATGGTTTTTGGTTTTAAAAGGTATAAGCATGGCATTAAAAAAAACCCAGTGCAACTTTTCTGCAATGAAGGGTTTGTTCAGTTTAGCTCTGAAACACACAGCTGCAGCTCAAGAGTAATATTTGTCTAATTAACTGAGTAGCACAGTATCTGTCCTGGGCATTAGCAGATAGTGGTTATTCTGGTGACAACATGCTTTAGACAACTAAAACATTGATAGACAGTTCAATGTGTGGCACAGCTGTGTAGGAAGTACTGTCTCAGGTGAATAAATTTTTACATAGCTAAAATAAATCAGATTTTCATACAGGATTGCTATTGGCTGTTTCTTAGAGTCTTTTTTACAATTTACTGTGCTTCCAGTGGATACCCTTACAGCCACCTCCCTTTCCCACCCTGCCTGCCTGACAAACTCATTTCAAGTAACTTTTTCTTATCTACAGGAGATGAAAGGAAATTAATGTTGAGAAGAGAGATGGATGCAGATGTCAGAGGATGCCCTCTATTTCCTCTTGAGATAATTCAGACAAACCCCTTCTCAGATAATTTCTGTGGAGGAGAGCCCAGAAGAGGATGCTGAACAGCTACTGTATTATAGCTCTGAAGTTTTTATAAACAAGGGGGAGAAGAAAGCCCTTTGATCATTAAAAGGTATATGAACTACTGGGTTGGTTTTCGATTTTTATTTTTCTTACGTAATTCCTTTGGTTAGGATATCAAACTGGTGAAGTGAGACACAGAGGCAGAATTTGTGTTTGCCTTTTGGATAACTTTTGGACCAAAACTTTCCCCAGAGCCAGGACAAACTTTCATGGACTAGTGGCTAAAGAACTTGAAGGGACACAGACTGAGATCTTGGAGCATTACACTTTGATTGAATGCAGAGAATCATGTAAATTACAGTATTTACTGAGTCATTGGGAAAAAACCTAATTGTCAATCCTAGAACAAGCATATGAATTACCTCCTCTATCAGATTGTTATATTGGTGGGACTGGAAGGTGTGGGGGACATTTATACTCAATTTTGAGAAGTAATAGATTTCCAAATGTGAAGGAAGTCCCATCTTCTGTAAAACCTACACTAGAAGAATCCTTGTTTTCTATTCACTATTCTACAGGTGTTTCTGAAAACTTGCTGACTTTTGGGAGGATTTCATTGAACTTCTGCTCAGTGTAGTGCTTCCAGGAATCTGAATGGTTGTCTAAGCAAAGCTCTGGGTGTTAGATGGTGAAAGGGCAGCGCATGTCAGCCTGCTGACAGTCCCCATGTAAATGCAGGTTTACAATTCACAAGAATTTGAAGGCACATATAGTGAGGTAGCTGTTTAGTATGAGTTTGCCTACAAATGCTTTCCAGAGGAATTGTGAAATGTTGTCAGAGTTGTGCTGCATGTAGGTAAAAATGGGAAAATGCAGTCTAGGAGCTTGATTTATATCCATATTTATTTGTCTGGCTATATCTAGAAGACAGCCACAATTGCTTTTGGACAAAGTCCCTTAGCAAGGTACAGAGTTTGAAGTTCAATACACTGATTATTACAGCTTTCATTTTATTATGCTTTATTTATTACATGTCAGTAGACGAAGTTAATGTGAAAATGTTGCCTTTATTACATAAGATCTTGCCCATGTTTGTAACTTCTGCTCTAATAAATAGTAATAAAAAAGAATAATTGTAATTGTTTGTGGTAGATAGGTTCCCACACCCCCTCCCCCCCGGGTCTTCAATACTGGTGATTCCTACAGGCTTCTAAGCCAGGTTTTATCAGTCTTTCTGTTCATATGTTCAGATGTTGAGTGCCTTTTCAGGGTCATGAATGACAAATGGTTGCTACTCAAAGTACTGTGAATCTGTTACTTTTATCTAAAAAATGTTATTTTCTTGACAGAAATATTTTCTGACTATTTTATGCCCTCTTAAGTCTCCCCTTTAGTATTTTATACAGTTATAATGAAGAGGGACTATTGTATTTGTTGACTGTGTAAAATGTTTTCAGTTGCACTGATATGACATACCAAGGGTGTTTTTTCTCTATGCAATATTTGCAGATTAAAGATAACAGAACTTCAGAACTTCCCCCCTGTCAATCTATACACAGTTTTATGTCCATGAGTACCCATTTTCCATGAGACAGGCCTTTTGGTGACAGGTGAGGAAGTATTTCTTTTTGTTAATCTGGGAGAGAAGGAACTAAAGATTTCCTTCAGTGTAAACTTCCAGTGTTTTATCAACATGCTGTCACAATAACTAATAACAAATAAATACTCCATTTCTGTAATTGCTTCAGGTGTTCACCTGTATTGACTGAAATTGATAGAGGATTTGCTTTGTCTCCCAATTCCTCATTCCCTGTAAAGCATTGTTAGTTAATAAAATATGCATGCACTTTAAAATGTGAGACATCATCTTCATACCAGAAGAGAACTTTTGTGTTTCCTATTTGACATTATTTAGAACCTGATTTCAGGTGTTTAAATAATAATTTTACTTTTCAAGGAATCATAGAATGGTTTGGATTGCTCCAAGTTTGAACATTGTTCCAAGCAGTGTCCAACCTGGTCTTGAACACTTCCAGGGATGGGGCATCCAGTTTCTTCTGGCAACCTCTGCCCCAGCCTCACCACACTCACAGGGAAGAATTCATTTTTCCTGTCAGCACATTTAATATGAGCCCCATTTCATACACTGGCCTGCTTAATATGATTTTATTATCCTGAAGGCTAATCTTTAAAGATACATGTAACAGCTTGCTTTAAAACTTTTAAAATGCATGGCTTTGTAGATGGGATTTTAGTTGTTATAGATATAAATGTCACATCCCACGTATGGAAGGTAGAGAATGTTTTGGCAATTAAAACATTTATTTTATTAGATGAAAAGATGCATTAAAAGTAGCATTTATATAGTTCAGCAGTGGAAATGTGGAACATTTCTGGTATAATTTCACACCTTTCAGTTTGAACCTGCTGTTGTGCCCAGCTGCTGTTCAAGAGGCTGGGTGCTTTTTATGGAAACACTGTTTACTCTGACATGCATGAAGTTGGGCCCTGAGACTGCAGATCTTGCTATCAAGTCTAATTTTCTGTACAGAACTAGTGAAAATGCTTCCTCATAGAGTTGGTATGAAGAGAAGTGGGCTGAACAATGCTTGGTTGCTGAAAATATGTGACCTGTGGGTTTATGTACCTTGTGCTGAATGCTGAAGTCAAAATCCTACAGGCTGGTTTTCAAGCAGAAGTACACAAGGCCCATTCTTGAATCAGTCCATCTGCTTGAAATACAATACAGCAATTATGATATAAAGCCCTTTGTTCTTAATCCAGGGATTCCAGGCAATGCATAGAAATATCTCACCTTTCATAAAATCCCTTACATAACTTTCAACAGAAGCATTCAATACTGAACTTTTTTTTAACTGAAACAGTAGGAAGTAAGAGCTAATAAAGGTGATTACAGGCAGGTAAAGTCCAGGTAAAAGAATACTTGAATTTTACAAAGCAGTTAAAAAGTGTGGTTGAAAATAAGACATGACTCAATTGTTTTGATTTGTCCTGGAGTAGATCTTTGTGACAGGTGTTGGACATGTCAGATGAGGGAGATTAGTGATATTCTCTGCCTTGAATTGGTCATCATGTCCTGCCTGGTTAATGTACAGCCTGGTAAGGTGCCTGGCATGGCTCTTTTTGCATAGTCATTGCTGCCAGTCACTGCTGAAGGAAGGGTTCAAGCTGTAATGAACAGACTACAAAGGAAGCTAAAACCCATGCATTTTCTTCAGCACTTTGGAAGGAAGTAAAACCCATACCTGCTACTTTATGAGCGGCTTTTGTGACATGCTGCTTCTCCTTTCACAATAAATTCTGTTTTCCCTGAAAAAGTAACAGTCTTACCAAAGCATCATACCTCCTCCCCAAGAAGTATTAACAATGAGCTTTGTCCTGTGTTACTGAATGAAAAAAACCCTGATGTTTTCTGCATCATTTTTGTTGCTACTTTTCTTTGTGATGCATAGCGTTCTGATGTACAGATTAATCCTTAAAATAGTTTTCAGTTCCTTGGAAGATGTTACAGAGTAACTTTAGTCAGGTGATTGGATCCACTTAAGGCTAGGTTACAGCCTTCCAAAGCTCCAGCTTTTGCTCAGTATTAACGATTACTTGGGGTTTTTTTTCTGCAATAGAGCATGTTCTCTATTTTAATATTCTGTTAAAATTTTACTAGCAAACTGCATTTACAAGCATTCCATTAGAACATATTTTACTAACTCTATGCATTGGATAATGTGACAGATCAGAGACTTTATAAAACTTGAACCAGTAGGGGAGTATTAAATATAATAATAAAATATAACATTTGGTTGCAGTAAATAAAAACAAACTCCACCATTATGCAAGAGTATTTTATTTTTTGCCTTAAACAAATAAAAGCACATTTCCAATTTGAGGTAAACCATTAGTAGTAGTTTGCAAAGAGTATAAATGTCTCTAAAAATACAATAGCAACACAAAGGTCATGACAAGGTCTATGTGTGTCTCTAGACCTTTGTCAGGTAGTTCATACAGTACCACTTTACACAGCTCTGGCTCAAACAACCTCGCTCTTCGTTGGAAGGCCCAGTGCAACCAAAAGAAAATCCCAGGACAGTGTTGGGACTGAGGGAGACTCAGTTGTTCTCACCACAGATGGTCTCAGGCACTTTAATAGGTTGTGTCAACTTGTTTATGAAAGCTGCTGTTGTGCAACACACTCTACTTCTGAACACTTTTGCCTAGTTTACACCTTCCTACTCAGGACTCAGTTCATCATTTTGGTCACATTGCCAAATTGAAACAACCAGACAGTCGAGTCAGAGAAATGAAACAGAGGGAACTACACCAGACAGGCACCCTGGATATTCTGCACTAGCAGAATCACCTGGACAGCAAACAAGTTCACAAGTGATGAGCAAATCATTAGTTATCTTGGAATTTTAAAGAAAGTTTTACAGAAGTATTTTGGATGATGAACATTTACGGTTTTCCTTGGTCATATCCATTTACCCAGACCTCTCTGGTAGGAGGCAGGTCACTTAGAAAAAAACTAGTAATTAAGCATAGAGTAAATAAGCCAAGAGAGCAAATAAGTAAAAAGCAACTCAAAGGTCAGGTCCACAGGTATAGCACTGCTGGTTATACATGAGATTGTGTCATTTCTTTTAATGGCAACATTCCAAACCAACAAAGGCCTCAATGCAGAAACAGCTTACACTGTTTTACTTTGTAGAGGAAACTTATATACGTTATGTTGACCAGCAATGTTTTTCTGCCAGGTAAAGGTGCATGTACAAGAGCACTTGCTAATCATACCATACCAGCAACTTCTTGGTTTTTTAGGCCTAGGAATCAAGAGCAGCTGATCTTCCATGTTTAATATAATTCCATTAACATTCACAGGAGCGCTTTTTGCTAAGAAGAAAATCAAATGAACAATAGTCAAGTCACACTCCATGGTGTACCTTTAAGGATGCCTAGTTCCACTCATTGTCTAAACTTCTGTAACACTATGTGTGTTTTAAAGTGTTTCAACACTAGATGTGCTTTAAAAGTGAACAGAGAATATTAGTCTGTGCAGAATTATGCATGTTGAATACATCAAGCATTCATCAGTCTTCATTAATTACTTAAAACTGATTTAACCTCACAAAAATTCTTAAATCTTTTTTAAAAGCAGTTAGTGTTTCATCTGTAAGTCACTAACGAAATGCCTTGAAAGCCAAATTATTTTACATAATAATGAATTACACTGCACAACAAATGAGTATGATGCTTTGTGGACAAACAAAATACAGTCCCTTTTCTAAAGGAATTACAACCCAGGTAAGATCTGCCAGATCCTGCAGAAGCTAACACAAAAGAAGAATTAGTGGTGTTTATGTTGCATATGTGAAGTGAGTCATGTGCTTGTCTCCACAGTGACAGGCTGGTAATGAAAAACTTGATTTCGACCTACTTTGCACTAAATGGTGATAGCAGAAAAATAGTCCTTTATTGCCAAAATTGCAGTTTACTTTTGCACAGACATTTGTCATGCATACTTCTTATTATGTGGGTTTAAAGGAAGACATCATAGACCTTCAGAAGCTTCCCACTGAATTTGAAAAGGAAATCTTTGAAAAGAAACCGTTCACTGTACCTCTGGACCTTTTGTAAGCCTGGATGCTGCTGCACCTTGTGAAACAGAAGTGGAATGTTACAAATGATCCATTATGGTTCAAAAATAGATTGTTCCTCACTGCAGTATCTACTCTTTCTTTGCATCCTGGGCATCTTTTTCATCTTCATCAGAGTACACAGTGGGTTCCTCCCCCTCCTTCAGCAGCTTACCAACATGATGATACTTAACTGGGGAACAAAAAAGAAATCCAAGTAATTTTTCTGCCCTGAAGAGACACCTTTTTAAACTCCTCCAACTGTTTTCTGAATGAGCAGGACAACTACATTTCAATAAAACAGCTCTGAGCAACTTGTTCCAAACACTGGGGGAAAGGAGAAAAGCTGAAATCAACTTCTACCTGAACTACTATTACTGATGTCGTAAGAATCATGTGAAGTGAATGTAACTCTCATTTTATTGCCTAAACCAAAAGAGGAATAAATACAAACTGAGGGATTTACCCAGCCAAGGAAACAGAATCCTGGATTAGATTTTCTCTTGCCAATGTCAAAGCTGGTTCTTCAACCAAAGGCATTGTTAGACTATTCACATCTATTAAACATGCACATATATGTGCACACATACACACAACTTGGAAGGGGTTTTATTTTTTGTAATGTGTATTACAAATATTCAATAGGACAGAAGGGAGATAATTTCTCCCAAAGACAGAGATGGGTCTGTTATCCGATTATGTGATTAAGCCTCTGATTTATTTTATATCTCCTTTTGAGCATGTAAAAATGCCAAGACACGTAAGGACTGAAAGCTATGCTATGTTGCCTATCTGCCAACTTCAACAAAGCAAAAGAACCCTGATTTCAGGTGTTTCAGGCTAGCAATGTTGTTATAACAATTTAAAGCAACTATCTGCCATATTTAATAGGAACACAGTAATAAAAAGAGTGGACTTCACTGTCAGTCCTGATGCTCAACACTTGGAAAGGTAGATTTTAACACTAGCTCAAGTCATATATTTGATAGCATAGTTCTGGTTTCTGCAACCAGCTTGTTAGCATAATAAAACAGCCATTCAGTGTGGCGTGATTAACAGTCTTAATTAAAACAGGAAGAAGGCCAAAATAGTAGGGGCACCTCAGGTCAGGACAGAGATTTCTAATGACATCATGTGGAGAAAACTCCATTGTAGCTGGTTATAGTAAATCTTTCAACACTAGATTTAAAAAGAAAACACATTTTATTTCCACTATACTAACTACTGGTGTATGTAATTTGCATCATATATATATACATATATATATACATACACACACACACACACATATATATATATATATATATATATGTATGATGCTACCAGCTGGTTACAGTCTTTTAGCTATTGCTTCCCCTATTACCAGTTAACTACTTCTTTGTAAATAGGTTTAAAATTGCTTACAAGTGAACTGTGACTCCCAGTCCCTCAAGGTCTCTTGCTGTGTAGCGTTGAGATCAGAGAGGTCATCATAGGTATCCCTCAGTGCCTCCTTATCCAGGCAGAAAGTGGCAAGACCTCGGGATGCATCTCTTCCAGCAAAAATCCCATAGGGACCCTCTTTAAAATAAAAAAGTAAGCAACATTATTGCAGAGGTAATGGAAGCTATGTTACCTTCATGGATCAGAGTCCCCAAACTGAAAGAGATGATGAGTTTCTACCCTGAGCCATGTATCAGGTGGCTCAAGCTTCTGAAATGCTTCAAAGTTTTATTCTAATTGGTAATAAGAGAAAACAGAGGAAGAGGACAAAAAAAATAATGGAGAAAGATGCTGAGGTTTGCTGAAACATCAGGACAATGAACCACACAATGGTGCATGGCACATAAAAACAGGGTGAGGATAAACATACAGACTGGGACACACATCCTTAGAATCAGGAACAGAGGAAGGATTTCTATGTCTGGGGTGAAATGAAAGTTTTTTAATGGATACTCCTGATTTGAGATGAAAGCATGGCTGGACAGAAAATATAGTGGAGCTACTAGAAATTATCAAGTTGGAGGAAACATCTATTAAAACAAAATGCAAGACGAACTCAAATGACCAAAACATTAAACTCACAGCAGATAAGAGACATCAAGATAAACTCTTGCTAAACTTCATTAATGATAAACTTGCTTGCATGACAAGCCAAAAATTGAGACACTGCATGTTCAACTAGACATTCAAAGTTCTTCTAAAAGGAGCTTAAAGAAGTTAGATGTGAACTCTGGTTATTGTAGAGCACATGACAACTTTCAGAGCATGCTTTTTCCTAAATGAATCAAAATAATCTTACTTTTCCATTAAAATGAAAATCAAACCAGCCAGACATTGTGATGAACCATTCAGCAATTACCAAATCAGATGCAACAGGCAGCTTTTACTGTCATCAAGGAAGGCAGCATCTAAAGCTTGGTCCTTATGTCAACTGGATTTTAAATTGAACAAATACAAAACTGCACATCTATTTCACTGTACCTATCATCCTGACTGCTGCAGAATGCAAAGTTACAGCCTGGCATCATTCAGTGACAGTCTCATCTATGTTTGCCCCAAAAGTAGTAACTGATAACACCTCCAAAAAGATGGTGTCTCCTGCATTTTTCTCCTTGTCTCTTAAGTAGCACCGGCAGCTCACTACTGCAGCTACCAGGCTGTCTGGACAGCTCAAGAGTGGTAATGCCAGGCAGATCCTGGTACAAATCAGCAAGCCCCAGTGAGCTGTCTGATAAAAATAAAACCCCACGGCCTCTGGAGGTGATAAAACTCTTTCACCCAGGGTGCACACAGTCCCACCCACCTCATCACTGGCCGCTCTAAGAGCATAGGTTATTCAATCTTTGCACGTTTGAACTATGCTCCTGATAGAAAGCTGGTTTAATCTAAATTGCCAAGTATTTAGTATAAATATTACGCAATAGAGTGATACCCACTAAAAGTTGGGAATGGAATGTCAGCACTGAGAGAATACTTTGCTTCTGCCGCCTGCCACCAGGCGAAGGCAACCCAGGCCGACAAAGCCGCCCAACCTCTTACAGTACGTGTAGCCTGCCATGGGAAAGCACCGAGAATAACGAAACAACACGAACTGGCAAAGCCGGAGTTTCTACAACTCCGGGGCCCGGCTGGAGCCCTGGCGGCAGCAGTCACGCTGCTCTGCCAGCGCCGCAGCAGCGGCAAGCACGCCGAGCCCTCCCAAACCTCCGCACCGGGGCCGGGATGGGCTCAGGCAGGAGCGCTGATCCCCGCCGAGGGAATCAGCCACTGACTCCCGGCCAGCACCGGCCCTGACCCAACCCCGCGCTTCCCCGGGCACAGCGGGCCGGGCCCGCCTCGCAGCCGCCGCCTCACCGGGCCCGTAGAACTTCCTGGCGCGGGTCACGTCGAAGACTTTGCCGTTGACGGCCATGAGGATGCGCGGGTCGCTCACGCCGTCGAAGGGCCGCAGCTGCTCCAGCGTGAAGTCGCGGCGCTTCATCTTGGGCAGCGGCGGCGGGTCCGCCTCGCCCGCGGGTGCGGCGGGCCGCTCGCCCCGCAGGATCTGGTAGAGCAGGAAGAGGCAGAGGCCCAGCAGGCTCAGGTTGAGCGGGGAGCCCACGATCTCCATCAGCAGCCCGCCGCCCTCGCCCGCCGCCGCCTCCTCGCCGGCCACCGCCGCCTCTTCGTGGGCCATGGCGCTGCACTGTGCGGCGGCTCGGCGGGCTCCGAGGGCGGCACGGAGCGCAGCCGGCCCGGGGCGGACCGAGGGGCGGCGGCAGGAAGGGAGGGGCGGGCGCTGGTGCGGCGGGGCTGAGGCGCGGGGCCGCCCCCAGGCCGGGCGGGCTCGGCCGCTCTGCGCCTGCGGCCGGCGCTAGGTGGGTGTGCGGGATCGGCCGTGGATCAGCTGTGATGCGGGATCAGCCGTGGTGCGGGATCGGCCGTGGATCGGCCGTGGTGCGGGATCGGCCGTGGCCGCGCCTCCCCGGCCGCCGGTCCCCAGGTCGGGTCAGGCCGGGCCGCTGCGGCGGCGCACGGTTCCACAGAAATTGAGAGAAAATAACCTCGGGGTGGCGTTAGAGCCGTGTCGGCGCTGCCGCGATGCGCTGTGCGGACCTGCTGGGTGGAGGATGGAGCCCGGCTCAGCTCCGTGGTGCCAGACACTGAGACGAGAGGCGGCGGGCAGAAACTGGTGCACGGCAAGTCCCACCTGAGCACCAGGAAGAACTGTGCTGTGCAGTGTCTGCACAAGGGAACTGATTGTCCTGAGAGTTCCTGGGGTGTCTCTGGCTGGAGAGATTCGAGAGCCGTGTGGATGCAATCCTGTGCCTCCGGGCTGACCCTGCCTGAGCAGGAGGTTGGACCCGGTGACCCACAGTGGGCCCTTCCAACCCGACCCATTTGTCATTCCCTACACTCGCTCCACCTGTGCTTGTGCACACCTTTGCTTTCTTGGCAAGGCAGTGACTTTTCTGAGTACTCTAGAAATGTCAAACTTAACATAGAAGAAAAGGGAAGAAATTACCGAACTTCTGGGTTTTTCTCATTCAGGTATTACCTCCAGGCCCCACAAAACTACAGAAGCAGAAACCATGATATACTAATATAGCATGAAAAATAAAGTTGTCCTTTCACTGAATTCTGTATTCATGTTTCTTCTCAGTGGAAGCTTTGGTGAATAAAAACTTAAGCTGAAGGAAGTACTAACTTGGATGTATCTACTTGGTATGGTGTTCATATGGTGGAGAAAATGGAGCCCCAAATACAGGAACAATACGACTGGTGGCATCTGCTCCTCCATATCAGGTGTGAGAAAGCACAAAGTCATGCTTTGGGTCTGAGTAGTCACCTCTGCAAATTGTGTCCTTCAAAAAGAACACAAACCAATGCCCGGCCAGAGTATGGTCATTCTGCACAAGCCAGTACCTCAGGGTACACGTAGAGAAGAAATGCAGTGTACCAGCCTTGATGACAGAATCATTAAGGTAGGAAAAGATCGCTGGGATCACCAAGTCCAAGTGTTAACCCGATCCCACATTATAGCTTGGCAGATGGTTCACATCACTGCTTCAGGGGAAGCAGGCAGCTTTTACTGAACCTAGCCCTGGGACATGTAGTTACAGAAAACTGAAAGAAGTGCACTTCATTTACTTTCTAATTCTCAGTGTTAGGAACATTTTAAACTCTGTGGGTCAATGCAGATATGGATAAAGCTTTGCCTTTTGGGATACACGCAGACTTTGAGTGCTAAGATGTTTAGACACGTTGGCTCTTGGTGTTTGGTTCCACCTGCTGTCTCCTTTGGGAAGCTCCTTATTTTATGGACCAGCACTTGAACTTAGATCTCTCCTCTCGTGGTATGCACTGACTTTTGCTTCCACCTGCTGTGTAATTTGATAAAACTCCTTGTTTCACTGATCTGACAGCTGAGATTTATACTTGTTAATAAAGTAGCTCTGCATTTTGACCCTATTTCAGATACTAGAGAAATCCTGAAACTTCAGAATTATTCAAACTGGGAGCTGTATTACCTAGTTAATTCTGCTCAGTGTAGACATGACACTGTTACACTTCATTGTGTTGATATTACGTTGTAGAGAAAGAGATGTAGAAAAAAAGCAGAAATTTGGAGGGATATTTTACTTTTTTTTTTTTTTTCAACAGCGAGGAAAAACCCCAAGACTCCAAAACAACCCCAACCCTGAACCTGACCTTGAATCAGAAACTAAGTCAGGGAAAAGAGGCTCTGTTTATGCCTAATTTCCAAGAGAAATGATTCAGGAACAGTTCATTCTTAGATTAAGAAGGGCCAAGAAACATTGCCAAGATTGATAGAATCTCAAGTTACTTGCCATGCGAGTGCTGGTACTGGAAGTTACAGTGGCCCAACATTTCTCTTATTAAAGCTCTTTAAAAAAAAAAATCATATGCCTTAGAATGCATCTTAAGCAAAAAATAAGAACAGATGTTTGGAAATAAAAGGTTATGAATAAAATTATAATACATGGGTTGGAAATACCTAAATTCATGAACCATTTGTCATATATTTCCCTCTAGCAAGCCTGCTTGGCAATTCCTTTAAACAGAACTGAGGTTTTAGTCAGAGAGGAGTTGGCCCCAACTCTAGTCAAACACCACTGGCATTAGCTATGCTCCCACACAGGTTTCCCTCTCCATTCTGTAGGCAACAACAGCTTTCCCCTTGCAACTATTCTTCTTGCACCTCTGAGATGGGTTGATAGCCTCCAGCACAGTGTTCTAGTATAATGCTCTCTTCTTGTTAATTGAAGAAAACACTGGAACTCAGACAGCTTTCGTATCCTTGCAAGTCAGGATAGTTCAAACGGTTTTAAATTACTCCTATTTGTATTTTTTAATAAGCAGCATAGATCTTTTTGCTGGACTTGCTTTTTTATTAGTTTTTATTTCCATCTCCATCGCATTTCTGTTTCTTTTTTCAGTTGTATCTTCTGAGTTTCTAGCTATGCTCTCCATCCAGTAATGTGCAAGGAGAAAGGACTGTGGAATGTGAAGAAGACTATCAAGGCTATATGCTGAAGGCTATCAAGATCCTGTCATTCCTGGAGATAAATGTGTAAACATCTGCAGCATAAAACAGCTCCAGATGGGACTTTTTACCAAATTTCCGAAAATGTGTCAGAGAGGCGTATTGGAAAGACAGACTGTTTATGCTGGGGAATTGCTTTCCTCAGAAATATCCTGTTGTAAACTTGCAGCTAAAATCTTTCCCTCATTGGCTTTGTCTTCCTCCCTTCCAAGACTATAGGTTTCAGTTCAATCATGTCAAACAGGACTGACAGTCACTGTGACAAGAAAGCTTACTTGATCAGTATGTACAGCAACCACACTAGGAAGTTTTGGAGGTGAATTTTAACTACAGATGAAAATCCAAGTGTGAATTCTCAGTATTGGCTTCTTTTGTTTGAAAGGTAGCAGATGTCAAAACCAATCTGCACAAGCTGCAGATACTTCTGCAAGAGGCAAAGAAAAAAGAAAACACAAATCCACATGTGATTCTTGCAATGTGAGAGTCTTAGTATCCCTAGGAAGCACACTTATTAACACTGAAAGAGTAAATGAAATCCCTGACTTCCCGAAAACAACAACTTGGATTTCCTTCCAGGTCGAATGAGCCAGAAGGATTTTATATATCAGAAGTAATGAATGATGTGAAGGAAAATGCCCAGATCAAGTCAAAGCAGTAGCACTGTTAGAGGGATTAGGAAATGTTACCTCAGCTCCATTAGTGTTGGTTATGGAAATGCTACTCATGGCATGTACACGTGTTGTTCACAAGGACCTATTTTTATTTACACCGGAGACATTCACTTTCATTTTGGAACACATGAGCTGTCTTCACTCGTGTCACTGCATCCCTGAAGGAGGGTGTGTTACTCCTGTGCCAGTTCTGCAACAGAGCAGGTCAGTCTGCTTCAATGGGAATTGGTAACCAACATTAATAGATTCAAAGGTTAGAAGGTGGGAGTTATCAACTCTGCACTTTCTCAGGTGTAGCCTCGCAGCATTTTAGCTGCAGAAATGCAACAAGATGTATGGCTTCTCACCTCAGTTTATTTAGCTGAGATTGGTTCAGTCACTGAACCTGATTTGACACAAATGAAGACACTACATAGTGATCCAGTAGAGTCCAGATTTGAACAGGTGAAGGAAGCACTTCATTGATTTCCCAGCCTGATGCATTTCTAGTTATACAGTGGGAAAACCTTTCAGACCCTCAGTCATCCCACAGCCTGAACAATGGTACCTGAATCATGTTGCTGAGAGGATGCCTCTTGCTGTGCCCTGAGCCCTCCGGGTGATGTGCTGAGTGCTGGCTTAGTTGAGTCAAGCTGAATGTTTTCCTGAGACGTTGTGTCTCAGGAGCTGAGCCCCAAAAACTGTCACTACCATCACGTGGAGCCGAAGGTGATGTGCTGAGTGCTGGCTTAGGTCAAGCTGAATGTTTTCCTGAGATGTTGTGTCTCAGGAGCTGAGCCCCAAAAACTGTCACTACCATCACGTGGAGCCGAGTCAGGGAAGGTTTAGGTTAGATACCAGGACAAGGTTTTTCACCCAGAGAGTGTCTGGGCACTAGAACAGGCTCTCCAAGGAAGTGGTTACAGGACCAAGCCTCAGGGAGTGTTTGGACAATGCTCTCAGGCACAGGATGTGATTCCTGGGGTGTCTTGTGCAGGGCCAGGAGTTGGACCCGATGATCCTGATGGGTCCCTTCCAACTCAGCACATTCTGTGACTCTATGGTTACGCCATGGTTGTGCCTTCACAGCTGAGTTGTTACAGATATCTCAGGCAGGAGTCTGTACGATTCCACGGACAGCAAACCAGTGGAAGCCTTGGAGGCAGCAGGGACTTCCCGGGCCACAAAGGCTTGAGAAAGAGCCAAAATTCCTTCAGTGTCCAAGTGCTTTGTGTAGGGCGCTCTCCCAGGCCACAGGCTCCGGGTGGAGGCAGCGTGGTGCCCAGCGGGCTGAGCCGCTCTCCGGCGGGGCTCGGCCGGCCCGGGGTGTGCGTGCGCTCCCGCGGAGCGCGGAGGTGGGGCCGGTGCCGTGCCCGGTGCCGTGCCCGGTGCCCGGTGCCCGGTGCCCGGTGCCGTGCCCGGTGCCCGCTGGGCGGGGCCGTGCCCGGTGTCCGGTGCCGTGCCCGGTGCCGTGCTGCCCGGGCGGAGCCCCCGGCCGGCGGCGGCGCTGGGATAACGCCGGCGGCTGCTCCCGGCGGAGCTTTCCGTGGGACGCTCGTGGTTCCAGTGCTGTGTTCTCGGCTCCCTACGGCTGCGAACGCAAGGCTGGCGGGCTACATGGGCATCCTCATCCCGGACTTACAGACCTGCAGTCTTCCAGTGTCGGACCTCTACGTTTTATGCTCCAAATCAGGTTTTTAACCTATGTTAGGTAGCTGGTTGTTAATATGAGCTGGACTTTATTTTGTCTCTTAGGTCGTAGGTAGAATTGCTGGAATTGGTGGGTGTCTCCCAGGTGTGAGGTCTTAGCACTGGTGTGGGGGGGCTCTGGGAGAATCCCTGTGATTTCAGAGCTTCTGTGCAGGAGTGACGTGAGAGAAGTAGCAGGGTTTTGTAAAGGGTCAGATCCATAAAGCGTTGTAGAATGAAAAGACATTGTGTCATTTCTTCCAGGATTATTTTGCTGATACACTTAATTGCTTGATCTTAGCAAACAGCTGTATGCGGGAATAAAGCCTTAGTCGCATAGCAACTTTGATGAATTTTCTATAACTACACTTGTACAAGTCAGAGTGCCTTATGTTAGGGCAAGTGCTTTCACCCAGGTGATGAGCTGCAGATAGGCTACGAGCACAAAGTATCTGAGAATGCCAGCAAACCACCTGCAGTCTTCTCCATTTTCTAGTTCAGCTCCTCTTTTGAAAATGCCATTCAAAGTGATCCTTTCCCCTTTTCCCTCGTGCTGTCCTTACACCACATCCTGTGGAGAGCTGTCTGAGTGTGCTTCTCTGCCTAGAGCTGTGTACTGAGCAGAGCTCGTCTGATGCACGTTTGGACGGGGTCTTACTCATTTCAGACCTAGTGCAGCAGACTGGAGAAATTAAGAGTTAGCTTAGTACACACACATTCAGATCCACTTGGGATTACAGGCACTGTGGATCTTTTATGCTGGCTGTCTGGTATCTGACAGAAACTGAGAGCGGTTACAAGCAGTAACTTGAAATGTACTGTTTGAAACCTTGAAAACAGAAAAGCAAGCTTGGTGGCCTTATCTTTTATTAACAGCTTCATTAATGTGAGTTTTCTATTTCTTTTTCTCTCACACAATATAATAGATGATAATTAGGACTTTGCAGGTCCATTGTAAGATAGGAAATGCAAATATATATTTATCTTGCTGCTGTACAACAGATACAATGAAAGCTTAATCTAGCATGGCATAAATTTTTGCACTGCTTGCTCAATTGGTTATTTATAGTTTGGACCTCTAGCTCTATAATACATGGACCAGTACATTGCTAATGCTTCAGGACAATTCTGAAGAATATTGTACCAGAAAATTTATGTTGACTTAGTGAAATTGCTCATCTTTTTCCAAAGTATGTCAGTAGCTGACTTACCATAAATAGATGACTTACCAAGATGAACACACTACATAAAAGCAGCTACACTTCTCCAGACTGAGCTCCTATCTAGTCACAAGGAAATGCAGCCCTATCACACAGGCAGTGTGAGGTTTGCAAGATTCCACAACTGTCCAGTCCAATGTAGAACTTTGGTCCATGTATGCAAAATTAAAACTCACTATAGTATAAGAAAGTGCAAAGCACGTCTTACCTTGGAGTTGACCTGACTTGACTCAAGTTTAGAATATATTTAGATATTTAGGGGATTTATTTATGTATATAAATGCTTTTTCTAATATGCAAACCCAAATTACTTGGATGTTATATGAACGAAAAAGAAATCCCTCCATTTTTTCAGATCACTGTGAGTTGGAAGGCTTCTCCACATAATCTGTTTGCTTATGATTCTGTCAAAGATTTGATGGAAGTTTTCAGAAAATGAAATGTCACAGATTCCTGTGACCACAGAGATGGAGACATGCTTAATGCAGATTTGATGATTCAAAACTCTTTGTCCTTTGGAATCCACAGTACAGGGTGTTTGACTGTATTCAGACTTTTGGAAGTAGATCCCCTCTTAGGCTTCTTTTTAGTTTTTCTGGGAGCAATTAAGTGCAGACAACTATTAAAAGTTAAATTTTATCACTTAAGAAGTTTTCCTGGCACTGGTTTCTGTTTCAAAGTTAATATTTTTTCCACTTGTAATGGTTCTTAGTTTGCTGGTCAGGGAATTTACTTCAGACAAATGCACAGGTATGTTTTCTTTCTCCAGAAGATGATATATGGCAGTCAGAGAAGAAACAAGAAGTTGTACTTGGTCCAAAGACTTGCTCAATACAGGCCCATTTATTTAAATTCTAAATACATTTATTTAGAGATCAGTAGGTACTTAGAATATTTCACAAGAAAGCAGTAGCTGCAAGCGCAAATATTGGATCTTGCATAAGCATTAAGAAAAGGACTAAGATGTTACTCAGTTTTGAACAGCTGTGAAAATAGGTACTCAGGGAGCAATAATTTGTGTGTGTGTGAGTCTGATATATTTAAGGCAAACAAACACATCTTTAGTTGTTCCTGCTTAATATCTGCTAAAATCCTCAAAAACTTTGACCAGAATGTTTCCTGTATCTGATACTGCTGAAGTGTGTTAGGCATTCATTCATAGGTATTTATGGATTTATATGAAGTTTATACATTTATATATAAATATATATATGTAATATTTATATATTTATATATATAAATGAAAAGGAAGTACACATGGTATATATTAAACTGGGGAGCTGATTTTTTTTTTTTTTTTTTTCTGCTGAGGATTTTCAGTAATCCTTGTGTTTGTGCTGTGGACAGTGTGCGTGGTGTGGTTGGTCCCAATATCTTTAGTTATGTAACATAAACATCAAGCTGGGCTGTAAGTCAAACAGGGGACAAAGCAGCGTGACTGCAGCCTCTGTGGCACATCAGTCTGCAAGCTGGCTGCTGTGATCTGAAGAGCTGAATTTAGTGGAAAGGCTGTCATTGATTTTAATCACTCTGGAAATGGCCCAAACTCAGGAATCAGTGGCTTGCTTTTATTGGAGTGGCACCAGCATCATGTTGAGTCATGTGTGCACAGGTACACAGACATTCTTTTAAAGTTTAAAAGGTGTGCCAATGCCACAAGCAGAGATGCCATTTGTATTTCATCATTTTCTTCCAAACGAATTCAAACACATTCCATGAGATTTTGGTACTTGACACCGGGTTTAGTGGAAAGGGCAGTTCTCATCGTTCCCTCAGATGAGTTTCTGTGCCAGTTCTTCTGTCTAAGTTCAATCTCTTGTGTAGTTTAAACATAACTATATTTCTCTCCATTTGGAGTAGTTTATCTCTACCTTCAGCTAACAGCTTCCGTGTGTAATGGGAAGGAGTGCTACAGGTTAGAACTTGTAGCCACCTCTTTTGTCAAGCAGCAGACACTCACTGATGTTGTTAACAAGGGTTGTTTCAAATGCTGCTCATCCCTGACTCCTGCTGACTGTTGCAGTTCTCCCCCAAACTCTTGTAAGATCTCATCAGGTCATAGCTCACACGGCCAAGTGATCATGCAAGGCTCTGAACTTATTCTGAGTAACCAAAACTGCAGCAAAACTGCCAAAATACACACTCAGTCACAAGGCTTGAAAGCAGGATCTTTAATGATTCAGAAACTCAAAATGAAGAGCACCAATTATTATTTCCAATATACCCACTTGTTTGAGCGGTCTCATAGTTTAGCTGCCTCAGGAATGCTGAATTTGGGATGGCTGCACTATTCCAAGCTCTTAAAACTGCAGGAAGTAATGAGGATATTACTTCTTGAAACTGCTGCTTAAAAGCCTGTGGGGGGAAATGGAGCTTAGTGTGCACACTCATTTTGCTTCCAACTTTGACACCCTCTTTAGGGCTAACCTCAGAAAAATGGCATGTCAAAGAATCACACAGCCCATCCTGTCATTTCACTGCCATTCTTTTCATCTGCTATTCCACTCGTTTTTCTTTCTGCTGAACATGCATTTCTTTGAATTAACTGATATTTGCCCATAAAAAAGGCTGCCATCATTCATAGGAGTCTGCTAAATATTATTGGTACAATTTGCAGCAAATCACATTATAGTGCCTTGTGGTCAAATGTGTCCTTTCTTTTCTCCCAGTTAATGCTTCATGAGACCATTTTTGTATACCACTAGGTTAAGTGGGAAGGGTATGTGACAGCACACAGAGGGTTAATGCTGCTGGATTTGGCTGGTACTTTGCCAGCCTTTGCTCTTTTAAATGCCAAGACATTTTTTGGTGACTTTTCTTTTCTTTTTAAAAGATGTGTAGCTTAGTAGAGCTGCAGCCCTTACCAGGCAATATGGGGACATTTGTGTCTCCCAAACTGAGCTTTTCTCCCAGTTCTGTCACTCACTGCACATGGCTGCAGCCAGGTAACAGAGATCTGAGGCTCTTCCTCACAATGTCAGAATGGGTTTTATCCCTTTGTTCAAGAAGCTATTTGTATTTTCCTAAGCACTGGTAATGACAGGAGGGGGAGTTTTGGAGGAGATGCATTCTCTGATCCTGTTGTCTCTCCAAGAGTGTCAGGATTTCTGAGCTCTCCTGAATTTACCCTGTTTTTTTTTAATATGATAATGATTTCATTATCTCAGGAGGAGGAAGTGAAAGGACAAGTGAAGAAAACAGGCTGTGTGGTTTGCTTGACATTTGAGAAATGATCCAAGAGTTTCTCTATAAATTTAAACTGTTGATCCATAGTATAACTTCCCAGAAACCTGTTAGGAGCAGGGACTGTTTATGAATGCTGCTTGCTGGATTTTCTTACTTTTTCAATCTATGTGTTATGTTTGAGTCTGCCTTCAAATGATTTAACATGTCATAGGGAACTTCTGGATTTATTTAATTGACTCTTTAAATCTGAATTTAAAAAGGCAGAGATGTCAACACAATGTTATAGAGAATGAGGCATACAAAATCTCCTGTGCATTAGCAGACTAAACTTTGCTGGGGAGGCCATTTCAGAATTGCCTTATGTACAACAGTAATGAAAGGTTTTGCAAAGCCTTTTGTTCTTTGTTTGTAGATTGATTAAGAAACACCTTATTTACAGATGTATAAAGTTTTAATTTAAAAAAAAACTTTTGTACTTTGAAAAAGTCATAGCATGCAGCACATCAAAGTAAATTTCAAAACCACAATGCAACTTGTTTTTGGGCTCTTAAGGGTTCAAGAGCTGTACAATGAACAGAAGAACATGGGAATGTTTATACACCTGTGTTAACTACCAGAATGTACTTCTTTGAGCATTTTTAGTGCTTTTTTTTTTAGTCTATCATCTGTACATTAACACTATGTTGCTACTGAAGACTATGTGCTGACTGAGGAGGGAATTTAATTAGTTGAACTCCAAAAGTTGTGGGTTCTGCAATAATTAAAAGTGATATCTTATTGTATAAGGAAATACATTAAAATGTTAAGGTGCTTGCAATAAATCAGCTTAAAGTAAGAAATCTGAGCCAAAGAAAGACTATAATTTATTTCAGTTCTTGCCTTAGTTGATTCAGTTCTTGCCTAGTCAAGTTTCTAGGCTATGCAAAAGGTTTTATATTATCTTTTTAATTCATATCAATGTAAAATCATGTTAAGTAGAGGAAAGCGGAAAGAAATGAGCAAACCAGCCATAATTATTGTGATGAGTCTGAAGAATCTTTGTTATATCAATATTATCACAACTTTTGTGGCTTGGATAGAGGAAAAAAAGAAATACAAGCAATTTACTTGCTCTGATTCTGAGGATCACATTTCTTCTGCTCTCTTGGTCCTCAGACTATGGCCATTGCATCTTCATTCTGTAGTTTTAAGAGGGTTAAAAATTGTGTAGGGTGTGACTTAGAATTTATTGTACCCTACATTACTCAGCATCAGCACAATCACGAGTCCTCATTCCTGCAAAAGAAACGTCTTGCAGATTTTGAACAGGTTTTCATTTTGATGGAATGGGTGTTACATTTGTGTGGTGTATGGGACTCCTCAGAGAAAAGGTATTTGCTGGTTTTGTAGTGGATTCTGATCAAAACAAAAGCTTAATCATGTCATCACTGATACCATTTTAACTGGTGACCAGAAGTAATTCTGCAACAGTCAGGGGCATGTTCTTTACATGGTTTTGACTAACATCCCTTTGTATTTAGCAACTACATGGTGAGAAAACTTTCCACAAGCCAAGAAAAATATCTGGAAGTCTTATTATTGTTTAGCATTTGTACATGGTTGTATTTGCCTTTCTGAAGAATGAAATATCTCTCATCTGTGGTGAGAAGATATTACAATATCAGTTTTGTACTTGGGAAAGCACTGCAAATCCACCTTGATAAGTTAGCTCATCAGTCTTCAGTGGCTTTTCAATCCCATCTAGTCTTATGCACATTAAATTTAATCAGTCCTCAATAGAAGCAGGGCTTGCTCAGTATTCCCATGACCAAAAGGGAGCTCTCAGAGTGCAGAACAAGCAGAGTTAATCTTTAGGCTTCACAGTAGCTTATCTCCAGGCAATATATAAAGTCCCTTGAGGACTCAACCAGCACCATGCCAGGAAGAATCACTTATATTGGCCTCTGTGTTATGTCCAAAGCAGCTGTTTCATGAGAGAGGCTGAGTTTGTGCTCTTGGGTGGGTGTTGATAAAATCTGCAGAAGGGGTAGGTGACTTCAGCTCCGTGGTGCATGGTGACAAGTGCTCCACTTTCTGTTTGGACCTGCAGTGTTGGCTGCCTGAGTACCTGGGTGGAAGGATCCACTTAGCAGCAAGGATGATTTAACACCTGATGCCAATAGCAGTGGATCTCAAGTGTGTTCTGTTTAAAGATTAGCTGTAGGGGCTGGAGTGGTGAGGCTGAGGGTGGCATTTATCCTAGGAAAGCTGTAGATATTCCCTGAACTCCATGGTAAAGCAGAAGGATACTACAACAATGAACTTAAGTTTGACATGTCTCTTAAGCAGCTTTTTTGGCTACCACTGATCCTGGGATGATAGACACACTCATCAGCTCAGCAAATAGCTAAAGTGTGTGCCAGGCTCTGTGGGTGGAAGGATCAAGCAGAGATTCAGTTTAAATATGTGATGATGTGACTTAGTTACACAGAACTGTAGTTTATTCAAGAGTTTTAGGTAAAATTCTTCTGCAATTAGCTTATTTCCTGCCTCTGGGTATATATTAAATATTTTCCCTTCCCACTACTGTGGGGACAGTGCCAGCATATTTAAGAGACAATTGAGATTCCACTGGGATATTTAAAGATTGCCAGAACTTGCCTGAGTAATGTGTTAGGCTGCTGTGTAAGAGCTCTGATGTGCTATGTATCTACTCTGGTGAAATTGGCTCAGTATGAGGTATTTTTTATTATGTGATGATTTTAAAACTCTTGACATGCGGGGCCAAATCATGTTGTGCAGTCACTGATTTCTAATTTAACTCAGCACTTTGATGCCAGTATTCCTGTATGAGTTCCCATGGCTGAAGGCTAGTGAACTTACTTAAAGTTATCTTGGATATTTATAGTGTGCCTATTCTTGTAGGGTCATCCTGGCTGTCCTTATTGAGCAAGAATGCATGGGGAAAAGCTCTCAAATACAGTTCCAGTCACCAGGAACTTTTGAGTTCAGTTGCAGTTTATGGATTCTGGAGCAGTCACTGAATTACTTGTCCTCAGTTCTCCCCACTGTATCTGCAACATGGAACAATACATTCTGTACAGAGAGCACAGGTCTGATATCTCACAGATATCAAGCAGTAGGAATAAATTTATTGCTACTCAATATTTTCACTTATTTTGCTGATTGAGGAATGAACCAGGTACTGTATTCATGGCTTTTATGCAGCGAAAGGTAACAGAGAAAAACACTATGTTACCATTGCATACTCATTTGAGTTAAATGTCAAGAGTAGGCAGTTCTGAGTTTTATTTTTCTGTTTATTTCCCCTTGGTGAAATAAAGCCTGCAGGCAGGACATTCTGGGCCTTCCCTGCCTTTCTCTGAAGGTTAATGGTCACCTTATCTTTAGCCTTGTGTTTGCAGGCACTGCAGTCAGAGAGCCTTTTCCCCAGAGCTGTGCTTCCTGCTTTCCTGTGCTATTGCTGAGATGGTATCAGAGATGACCTTCCCTTCTGGAGTTTCATTTCAGTTGCAGCTGGAATCCAGGATGTTGGTGGTTTTAGGAATATTATTCCAGATGTGTGAGTCCCTGGTTCTCCTCTTGCTTGTACCTGTACAAACAAATCAGAAGTGAGTCTGTTGAGGAGGTGGGCCTACATTAGTGTTAAACTAATATACATGGGAAGTCATTAAGCCTGATTGCTCTCACAGCACAGGCATTAGTGGCACTTGGTCTGATCTGTCTCCAAGGGAGCTTGGCCAGAGTGTCTGAAGGACATTAACTGGATCTATCCCTAGAGGGGCATTTGGGAAGAATGGTGTGTAGAAAACTCAATTCATTATTCACATCTCCTCAGGATATTTGTTTAGCCTCAGTAACTGTTACCTCTGGTGTTCACACTCAGAGCAGGCACTGCTCCATGTGCCTGTAGCTGCACACTGTGTTCTCACATTTCTTTCCAGATGGTCTCGTGTGTTGGTGCCTGCCTGGACACTGAGAAGAAAAAGTTGTGTTGTTGGAACTTAATATTCTCTAACATGGTATTTTCTTAAGTCAGAATGTGCAGAAATAGAGCTCCTTTGTTCAACTTCTGCACCAACCCCACCAGAACAAAAGAACCACAGTTTCCCAGTATATAAAATATTGACCATGCTAGTATTTTCACAGGAAATACCAACTTTTCCACTGTGTCAAAAATAATCTGGTTTTCATTCAGATTATTTAAAATCTTAGATTTTAGATTTATAGCCTGGATAAAAAAAACAGAGATGTGAGAGGCCTGGTCTGTGTATACAGGGACACTGTTACTTATCTAAAAATAAATTGTATATTTATGTGCAAATAAATCCTTGTAGATTGTAAAACATCAAATAAACAGTTCTATCTCTGGATCTGTATTATTTGTTAGACAATTGGTATTTTCTGTCACTGAAGTCTGAGGTTACATCTGTGATCCTGTTGCAAATCTAGGGGAAATCACCTTTTGAATGACACATGGCTTGACCTTCATCTCCAGTTAATCCAGGAAGAGTTCACATTTGGCTGGGGAGACATAAAGAATAGATTTAGAGTGCCAGTATTTTTCTGGCCATATTTTAGAATTCAGTAATGCACTGGATACCCCATACCAAAGCTTTTCTTCACTTCTTCCTCAGAGGAGAAAACTGTATGTTTGTGATAAACTGCAAGAAATAGTGAAGACTCAAAATTACCAAACACTGGAATCAAAGAAATTATATTGTTGCTGTGGTCTTTGAAATATTCTTATTATTGAAGGAGGTTGCAGGAAGTCCCTCTAGCAGGGAATGACAACAACAAAAATCCCCCAAATCCCACGTCATATACAAAATGTGAAAACACACATAATTAGAGTAGAATAGAGTAATTAGACTCCAGAGCAAGTATCATGGCAAATTCTTCTGGCACGAAGAATTTATTCATACATATATAAATAAATGCATGAATGAAAAGATGAAATAGTGCATATTTGGATGCCTCTGACTACACTCTCTACTTTCAGTTTCAGAGACAGGCTTTGACCCTCATTTTCCTCATAATATTAATCACAGATGGATGTACAAACACTGCAAGGCAGAAATCCTCTTATCTCCACTTCTTTGTTGTCTACAGACTACTGTGTTTGTAACCCTGTTTGTTTAAAGCTCTGATAGTGCAGCTTTTAGCAGTGATGTGTGTTTAGTCGTTTCTCTAGAACTGGAGAGTTTTCACAGAAAATTTCCAAGCCTGGCCAATTTACCAGCCTGTAAATTTCACTTGTAGGAACGCTGAATCCCTTTCTTCTTCAGCAAAGTGTTTCTTGAGAGCCACATTTGTGTTGGCACATGGTTGCAAAGTGTTGCTAGGGGTACAAATGGAACATGCTTGTAAGGAACACACGGAATCTTCATGCCATAAAACTCAAGTGGCTCAAGGATCAGTAAATGATGGCTCACCCTGTCACAGTGTGACATTCACCTTGCTAAGAAGTCAGTTCAGAGACATCAAAATATACTGGAAATCTGAAATGCTATGGTCTATCACTTTGGTGTAGGAGTTTTACTCCTACCTCTAAATTTGTTTAGTGAAATGCTCAAATGAAACTTTTGTCCCTTTCTGAAAATAAATTTTAAAAAGTGTAAACCAAACACTCCTGCTTAAACACAGTTTGTGAAGCGTGTGATTTCCTAACTTTGTGACATCTGGTCCCTTCCTGCTGCTGTGTGTCCTGCTGCCATGCAAGTTTGGATGAGCAAAATGTGAAATGTTTGCAGACAGGGAGCTGGGAAGGGTTTGCCCTTAGAGATCCAGTGGCAAGGGGCTGCAAGGAACACAGTAGCTCTGTTGGACATGGAACGTGTTCAGGATTGCTGGTTGTGTCTGTAGCTCCTTGTACCTCAGCTCTCAGGCTGTTGGCATGTACCCTGGGTGTTTGTAATATTTGTAATATTTGTGTATTTGAGTTTCCTCCATTGCATTAGTAGTTGCTGTTGGTTGCTTAAGTTGAAGAGGCCTTTATGCAATGACTCAAGTGTCAGTGCATGTGAAACAAATAGCTTGATGATTTTAGGAGCTGTGTTTTGGTGCAAGGATTTCTCAATGGTTGACTGGCTGGACCTTGCTCAGTCTTGCCTCCCTTGTTCCCTTTGGATAAATTAAGAAACAGGTTGGGAAGTTTACCAGGTGCTGAGAACTGCGGGAGGGCAGGTTGCCCTGGGACTGCTTGCTCTCCCTGCCGGAGAAGTGAGGCAGATTTGGATGTGCAGAGATCTGGATGTGCAGTGATTTGGATGTGCAGTGATCTGGATGGGCAGTGATTTGGATGTGCAGTGATTTGGATGTAGAGAGATTTGGATGAGCAGTGATTTGGATGTGCAGTGACCTGGATGTGCAGTGATTTGGTTGTGCAGTGATTTGGTTGTGCAGAGGTCTGGATGTGCAGAGATCTGGATGTGCAGTGATTTGGATGTGCAGAGATGTGGATGTGCAGAGATCTGGGTGGGCAGAGATCTGGATGTGGAGTGATTTGGATGTGCAGTGATCTGGATGTGCAGTGATTTGGTTGTGCAGTGATTTGGTTGTGCAGTGATCTGGATGTGCAGTGCTCTGGATGTGGAGTGATTTGGATGTGCAGTGATCTGGATGTGCAGAGATCTGGATGTGCAGGGGGCTGGTGCAATGTTGGGCTGTTGAGGGAAAGCCATGACAGTGAGTTTGAAGAAAGCCAGATTTTCAAATGAAAGTAGACCTAGACTGGGCTATTTCAATAAAGCCAAGCCACAAACTTTAGAGGAAATCCAGATCTGATTGAAATTTCAGGTGTTTAAACTTGCTGTCTTCCCTATCTTTGAAGAACCATCTTTACTCTGCCAAAGTCTGTGGTTATTTGGTGTTTGTCTGCCTCCCAGCTGAAAACAGCTTCAATTAATTAACTGGCAGGAGAGCAGCCCCTTCACTTCAGCCCTTGAAAAGTGAGGAGCAAATGTCAGAGCAGTGATGTCTGGCTGTCAGAGCAGGTACAGCTCATACCTGCTGCCTTGCACTGATTTGCCCGTGGACATAGAGCTGTGATGTTTATCAATATCTAAGATTTCAGGGCTGTACCCAAAATACTCAGTGTGCAGCTATTTGAAGCTGTTCTGCTGATAGAGGCAGAGGAGTGAATAATAAATCTAGCATGGTGTGCCTTGGAGGGTGATATGAAGATAGAGAATCAAAAAGTATTAAATCCTGAGGTGGGATAATTATTTTTAATGACTGTTTACTACTCTGTGCTTCTTGGAAAGTAAGGGGTTTTGAGATGGTGCAATGTGTGTTACTAGCTGCTGGTTGCTGAGAACAGGACTATGTTTGACCTAAATGGAAGCCAACAGATGAAGTTTTGCATGTTCAGGTAAGTAACTTCAAGACAAAAATGCATGAAAGAAAAGAACAACATTGAAAGGAAGCATATTCTGAAGGCAAGCCATCTGAGAAGGTTTGGATTCAGGAAATCTGCTTTATGTTAGCAAAAATGCTGATTTTTTTAAGCTTCCAGACTGTGTTCTATGCCAGTTAAAGTGATGAAACTCTGTTAAAGTGATGAAACTCTTCCAAAGCCACTAGCTTTAGGGACTGCGCCTTCCCACTGGAAGGCCATTCGATCTTTCTTGATTTTAAAAATAGATGTGAATTGCTCATGAGGTCTCCTTCATTTCTTACTGTAGGATAAATGTTTCTGTTGGCAGCATTTTTCTGGACAAAATGCCAGGCAGATTTCAGATGCAGTCCTACATCCAAAGTTTTGTGCATTAAGCCAGTCAGAATGTTTCTCCAGTAATCTCCAGGAATTCCTTCCTGGTGGTGGTTGCCCAATAACTGAAGTCTTGATTTTGCATTTTTTTTCCTATGGGCTTTGTCAGATGGATGGAAATTAATGCTCTCTAGTGATCCTTTTTCTGCTGGGATTAAGAGTTCAGCGTGAAGTCATTGTGACAAGTGCAGTAATTCCCAACTGTGAAACTTGTTCCAGTCAAACTTCCACTACTGCTACTGTATTTTTACTGCTTTGTCTTTTCCCAAGAGACAGAAAATGTGTTATATCTGCTTGAGGTCAGCTTTGATCTGCAAATGCAAATGCACTCTGTGGATGGCATTGAAGTTGGCTGCTTGTAGAGGCTTTTGCTTTCCAGCTAAGTGGGAAACCAGACTAGAGTGTGATTTGTTTCCTGTTTGTGATGGCCCTTGCACTTGTTGTCATCTGATATTTGTGTGGCAGCTTTCCTTTGTGTAGGGGCCTTTATAGAAAATTGAGAAAGGGAGTTGTCCATTCCCAGATGTAAAACTTCTGCTCTGTTAGAAAACTGCTGTAGCTGAGCCACTTGTGGGGCTCCTCACCAGAGGTGCATTTCTCAAACTACATGTGTCTCTCATGAGAAAGGTATTAAAGTATTTTTTCCAAGTGTTCAAAAAGGACTGTTCCCAGATGTCAAACTTCTGCTCTGTTAGAAAACTGCTTGTGGGACTCCTCACCAGAGGTGCATTTCTCAAACTACATGTGTCTCTCATGAGAAAGGTATTAAAGTATTTTTTCCAAGTGTTCAAAAAGGACTTCTCCACTGTAAATCTGGTATTTCTACTAAATGTCTTTAAGAAACTCATATAAAAATACTTAATAAAACTGCCTCCTACTGGCTTGCCAGACCCAAGTATTCAAACACTATGTACCAGCTGAGAAATACAAATAAATGTGGTTTTCTTCTGATCTTCTAGGAATGACTGTAAATCTTTGCTTTACTATTATGAAAGTTATGAACCTCCTACATTGAAGTATCCATGCAATTTTTAATTAGGAGCTGATATTCTTAGCAGGCTTAGACTGCAGGAGCAGGCTCAGGCTGTGGCACTGGCTGCTGCTGCTCCCTCCCTGTGTGCAGGCAGCACCAGCAACGTCTTGGCTTTTCTCTGCTTTTACCTCAACAGAGGCCATTGATAGCCTAGCTGCAAATTCATTTCCATATGAATTTAATGTAATGTAATGTAATGGCAGAAATGTGGACAGCTATATTGTTCCCAGGACTTGGGTCACCCCTGTGAAAGAGGCTCCTTGAGGTTTGTGTTCCCCAGCATTTACCTGTTTCCACACCCAGTGAGTGCCTCCTTAGCTGTGAGAGTGAGTAACAATTGTTAGTAAATTGTCAGAGGTCATCACCAGGCAGTAATTCTGCCATATGGGTGTGCTGGCTAATTTAAACTCTAGAGCTTTTTGCCTGACCTTGCAATATTGCAGGGATGCAGTTGTTTGAGTTATTTTCCTGTCAATGTGCAGAATAGCTTGTTAGAATAGATTGTGATTTACAGTGAATTGGGATAATGCCTGTTTGAGAGATCCTGTGCACCCCTTTTGTGCTGGAGAACAACTTCAGCTTTTAGTCGTTATTTCAAAGATGTTGCAAGTATTTTCTGTAGCTTTCCTCTGTCTAAAAAATAACAATAACAATTAATCTCCTCAGGGCTTCTTCCCATCCTAATTATAACCGAGCCTCTCATTAGTCCCACGGGGAGACGGACTCAAATGCCATATGGTATTTTACACTTCGGATGCTGTGCGTACCAGTGGCTGGAAGGAGGCAGGAAAAGGGGGAGTTAACAATTCATATCCATTTATGGAGCAGGCACAGCCCTCCTTGGACCCAGTTCAGCAGTCTGAGTGCCTCACATCAGGAACTTTATCTGGCCAGGGGTTGCCGCGGCGCGCCGGGGCGCGAGTGGGGAGCGCTGCGCGGAATCCCCGCTGGCATCCCCACCCTGGGGTGACTCAATGCACACACGCCTCCCTGGAAGCACCATGGCTGGGTTCTACGGGTGCCTGAAAAGTAAAGAGTAAGTGCCATGCTGAGCCCTCCCCTCCACCTTCCCAAAGGGAGCTGAGCCTAGTGGGTGCTTTGAAATTCTGTCTTTGTTGTGTTGCCGCTGCGGCGTTGAACAAAGTGGGTTTGCCTTGGGTCTGAAGTGCCAGCCTGAGCACAAAAGTGCAAAAAATAAGTCCTGGCTAAAATATTCATTTGGTGAAAATTGGTCATTTTTTTTTCCTCCTTCAGTGGTATAAACATGAAATATTGGGAAGAACCTTTTCCTGTTTAATTATAGCAAGAGGGAAAATTCCCTCTCCCCTAGTGATTAGCTGTATTGTTTCTATATTAACACACAAAAAGGAGAAATACAGAAATTCACATTGGCTTTTAAAAAATGTTCAGCTACAAGTCTGGCAGTAAATGCTCTTTAAGAACTTGATGAGCTCTGTTTTTCTATAAGCAATCTGAGGTTTGTTTCTGTAATTGCTCCCTGTTGAGAGATTTGGTTGTATTTAAAAAAAATTATTTTTTTAGTGCTTCGCTGGCATGTTCTGTTGGGGTAGACTGTCAAGGGAAAAGAGAATGAGAGAATGCATGTTCGTATTTGTGCTGTAAACCACCATGAAGATGCATTCTGTTTTTCCTCTGACATTCTCCCTGCTGAGGAATGGAACAGAATTTCCTGCTGCCAAACCTGAGGAGTGGTTTGATCATGTTTTGCACCAGCAGACTGCAGAGGGCTCTATTCTTGCAGCTGGTGAGAGATTACAGACAGGGACCAGGCACAGTGGAGGGCAAGTGAAATTGTGTCTTGAGGCTTAAGATGTGAATACTGATAGTTAAATGTGTGGGTAAGTCCTGGATAGCAGAGGGAGGAAAATAGTTCAAAAGCGGAGCTGGCAGCTGACTCCTTTTCCTCTCCCAAAGGTTGGATCCCTCACACCAGAAGTTTGTCTCACATTACTCTGGTGGAAATGTGCATTTTCAAAGGCACACAACTCCTACTGGATTCCTGTTAGCTTTTCCATCCCACATTGACTCCTTTCCTCCTTTGAAATTTGTAACAGGGAATTAGTATTTGGCAGAGAAGTTTGCTTTAGATAAAGGGAGAGTGTGCCATCAGAACTAGCAAAAGGGCTGAGTGAGTCCTGGTCAAGGTAGGTGGACTGGCACTTGAATTGACAAAGAGTAATACATTTGCATTGTTATTCAGAAAGTGGCTATAAAGGCTGGACAGATGAAGCTTTTTTACATGTGGTAAACCATCTCTTCTTTCTTGGTTAATCTCCACCTGACTTTTGAGGAACAGGGTTTTTTTTTATTCAACAGAACCTTCTTTCTTGATATTCTTCAGTTAGGTCTCTACACTTGATATATAATGCACAGGTTATATTCCTCAGCCTGTTATTTCAGCCCTGTGATGTGTTCCCAGGTGAATTAATGCAACTACTAACCTTTTGCAGTCTTCACAAATTTTATATGCTGATTTGGCTGTGGTTATTGGCAGTTAAAATGAGTTCAAGACACCAGCTGCAGAAATAGTGAAGTTTTTAGCCTGAGATTAATTTTCAATTACATTTGTTTGGAGTTTAACATGAAGTATTTGTCTTTCTGGACAAATGTGTCATTGGAACAACTTCCCCAAGTTCTCACGTGGTCATTTGACCTGTAGGAATAAATTTGCTTTCTAAATAAAAGCTCTTTTGGAATGAAATTAATTTTATGCTTTAAGCAATTGGTTTGGATACCAGTAGGAATTTGGCCAAAGTGACTTAGAGCTCAGTACCTGCCAAGAAACCTGCCATGGACTTTGGGGGAAGGTTCCCTCCAGGGCTTTGAGCTGCTGAGTCCAGCTAAAGCACCTGGAATGTTTTAAAAGCTGCTTTAGGGAGTGCTCTCCTGTGCTGCTGTCACATTTACCCCACTGCCCCACATCTTACAAGAGGAAGCAAAGGCTCTGCCTTGGTGCACTGTAATAATGTGTGGCTGAATCTGATTTTGTACACAAAGTCTTGTCCCTGTGCTTTGTTAATGTCCTCTTAAGAAATGAAAAAAAAAGAACCCAAAGCCTAATCCAAGTTATTCTTCATCACAGTCCCAATCTTGGCTGCTATTTCACTGAAATGAAATATTTCACTTCTAGCCTGCTTTCATATTTCTCTTTAACCAGCATTTGCAACCTGAGTGATCTGGAATTGTTCTGCTAAGTTTATCATCACCCTTGTTGCAGAGTTCTGTTTTTTCTTGCTCCAAGCATGGTGCCAGAAAAAAAATACTATACCTGAACAAATATGATAAAACTTCCTAAAGCCTGTGGAGGACTCTTTTCAACTGCTCCTCAGTTTTTGGGACTAGCCAAGCATGTTGTTATGAGCTGAAAATGTGGTTGCTTGAATAGTAAGGTTCACTGATGGTCAATGCAAACTGCCAATTTCCAAAGACAAATATAGTGTGTTAGAGGCTATATAAAATATTTGGCTGAAGGCTTTATGTGCCAGCTCACTCTGGTTTCTATAGCAGACTATAAGAAAATGTATTTAACTGCATTTAATGTGGTCACTCAGGATTTCACAAACAATCCCAGAATTATGGACATTTCAGCTTGAGTGTCTTCTGCTTTGCCAAGCTTTGCACTTTCAGTGGGGTATTGTGTTCTTTTCTCATATTCCATAATTGTCAAAAAATGCTGATGTGCACTTTTATCCTGCAAAGAAGTTCAGCATTTGGGTAAAGCAAGTTGATCGAGGAATGCATCAGTAGAATTTTCAATATATTTCTAGACTGTTTGCAATGAAAGCAATTGCCAGTCTAAAATGATGTTATGACCATGAAATTGAGTAAAATATGTTTTCTGGGTTGGGGAGTGCTCTCCTGTGCTGCTGTCACATTTACCCCACTGCCCCACATCTTACAAGAGGAAGCAAAGGCTCTGCCTTGGTGAATTAGGTGCTGGGTTAGCTGCTGTTGCTGTATTTTGTGTTGCCTGTTCAGATGAGTGTCAGGAGGAGATTGTTGTGATTGCTGAGCTTATTCTGAGGATGGTACAGAGCTGTCCTGTATGGATTGTCATTCTGTTCACTTCCCCTGCACCTTCACCCCAGCCTTCTTGTTGAAGAGGTTCAGAGGGGACGGTGGAAATCCCAAAAATCCCTTTGTCCTTGCAGCCAGTTACACTTTTTACACCTTTTCCATGTTTGTGGGATCCCTTGAGCCTTTGATTCCGCATCCACAGCCAGCAGCTGCTGCTTTAGCTGGGACAGTGACAAGTGGGTTGGAAGTGGTTTAAAGCTCCAGCAAGTGCTACTGGAGCAGCAACTTGGCACGGGGGCCGGGCAGGGTGAGCCCGTTGGCTCTGCTCTGTCAGCAGCTCGTTGGCCTCCCTGGCCTCTCTCCCTTTCCGAGGCTGTGATTGCTGCAGGGGCTGAGGAGCAGCGCTGCTGACTGACTGCAGGGAGAGATGCTCTGGGGCTGGCAGACTGCAGGGAGTGATGCTCTGGGGCTGGCTGACTGCAGGGAGTGATGCTCTGGGGCTGGCAGACTGCAGGGAGTGATGCTCTGGGGCTGACTGCAGGCAGTGATGCTCTGGGGCTGACTGCAGGGAGAGATGCTCTGGGGCTGACTGACTGCAGGCAGTGATGCTCTGGGGCTGACTGCAGGGAGTGATGCTCTGGGGCTGACTGCAGGCAGTGATGCTCTGAGGCTGGCTGCAGGCAGTGATGCTCTGGGGCTGACTGCAGGGAGTGATGCTTTGCTGCTGACTGACTGCAGGCAGTGATGCTCTGGGGCTGGCTGCAGGGAGTGATGCTCTGGGGCTGACTGCAGGCAGTGATGCTCTGGGGCTGGCTGCAGGGAGTGATGCTCTGGGGCTGACTGCAGGCAGTGATGCTTTGCTCTTTGGAACTGTTTTAGACATGAAGCATCTCTCCAAGACTCCAGGGCAGTTTAAAGTGAGACGCTGAGTTCCCTGCCTGTGGCATCCCCTAGCATCACCTTGGCTCAGCTGTGGTCCACGGGCTCAGCTGGCAGCTGGCTGGGCAGCTTTGGAATCAGTGCAGGCTTCCTGGGATCTGTGGCAGAGTCACTGCCCCTGTGATGATCTGGGATCTCTCTGTGTGGCTGATGAATTCAGGAGAGGTGAAATGCTTCCCATAAACACTTTGGTATTCTGAAATATGTCTGTTTACATGTCTTTTTATTGTACATCACTTTAGCATATTATTTCACAAGAGAAAGAATCACTCATTAACAGCTTTTCAGTGTTGGGGGATTTTGAGATGAAAATATCTGAGTATGACAGGTGGTATCTGCCCAGCAAAGCAAGTCCTCCTGTGCAGAGACAAACCTTGGACGAGTTTCAAGAAACAGGTGTTATGGAAGGTGAGGGCTCTCCCCACTAAGGTAAATCAGAGAGTGTGAGCTGAGGTAGAAAGACTCCTCAGGGGTTGTGAGTCTCCTGGGGGAATCTTTCAGTACACAACCTATGAGTGTGTTCCTGTATTAGGCAATTATACAGTGTTTGGATACTTGTGAGCATTTTGTCTTCAGCCCACAGGAGTCATTCAGTGCTCTGCCTGGTATTAAATGTATAGAGAATTAAGTCCTCTTTTGTTATTCAAAAATAGCAGAGAGGGTGAACAAAAGCAGTTAGGAGGTGTCAGAGCCATGGCACTGCAGGCAGTTGGGCACTGTTAGTACAATGGTGCTATATTATTAACAAAAAAATCAACTACTTCTCTTTGTGATTCATTCTGTTTGACTCATCTTGGTGCAAGGAGTTCAATACACCACTGAGTCACTCCCATCTCCTCATTCTGTTCGTGCTTCTCTCGGGATGCTGTTTGTTTTTGCAGCCACAGTGGTACAGTGTGTTTGCTGGCTGTAGGCAGAGGAATTCCAAGCAGGCCTGTTTATTTGGTTTCAGTAGAACAGCCCTTTTGCTATCACCAAGGTTCTGACTATTTGGCAGATATGCTGTCAAATTGACCTTCCCTGCTGCTTGTCCTACATCACTTGCAGAAGCTTGGGCTGGGACAATCTGCTAAATGTGATTGTCACTCTTCTGCATCCTTTGGCCATCAGGTTTTTTGTCTACAAGATTTTGATTTTGCCAGACTGAGCCATGAAAACATCTTGTCATAATTTTCCCTCGTGTTCTCTTCTTAGACAGAAACTTCTGCTGCTCCAAGTGTCTAGCTTTGTACCCCTAGAGCCAGTTGGAGAGATTAATTTGTCATTTCCTTCTTGTGCAGATGTCTACAAGGTTTTAGGCTTTCACATCTGCTGTGATGTGAAGGCCTAGAAGTGGATGTAAAAGCTGAAATCTGATGATATATGGGACAAAAATGCAGTGGGAGATAACCTACCTGAGCTGGTGCAGGGCAGCTGGAGCTGATTACCAGCCAGATTTCAGGAAATATGAGATAAGTCTGTCCATGGGGAAACAGGAAAAAAACCCAAGGTAATTCCAAGGTTGATTCCCTTCCACCCCCCATCTTTCTCCTGCTGTAAGAAAACAGCTGAGCACAAGGTGTTCTACACCAATGTGATTCAAGCTTATAGTTCTGCATTACATCTGTTATGGTCTCAGGGTTGGTAAAACTATTCTGGATTAAGTAGTTTTAAATATTATTTTGAATGCAGCAAATACTAACTGCAAACTCTCATTTTTTTTTCTTTATCTTATTATTTTATTCATAATTATTTTTTTCAAGTTTGCAGGTGACCTCCCACTCCATTGGTGGAGTCACTGTATAAACAAAGAAAAAGAAAACCCAGCCAGTTGATATCCTGTCTGATTTTGCTTGCAGATGCTGAGCTGTCCCTGCTCATCACTGTGCCAACAGTCAAGGCTGTGCCAACAGCCCAATGTTTCCAACACAATGTGTGTGAAAAAGGCCACACACATCATTATTCATTTCTTTAGCTGTACTGTTGTACCTGTGTGTGCTGCTGCTTTTGGAGAAGTGTCCAGGTGCCAAGACATCCTGTGTCTGTTGTGTCCTGTCTCCATGCTGCAGCATGTTGGTATCTTTGTGACTGTTGTTCTTTAACTCCAGCAATTCAGCCCTACAACAGCCACTCATCACTCTGCCCTGCTGGGATTGGAGAGAGAATCCAATGTGAGAAAACTCGTGGGTTGAGATCAAGACAATTTAATAGGTAAAGCAAAGGTCATGCACACAAGCAAAGCAAGACAAGGAATTTATTCCCCAGGGCAGGCAGGTGTTTAGCATCCCCAGAACAGCAGGGCTTTGTCACATGTAATGGTGACAGGAAGACAAACACCATCCCTCCAAATGCCTCCCTTCCTCCTTCTCCCCCAGATTTCTGAGCTGAGCATGAGCCCTGTGCTCTGGGGCATCCCTGGGCTCAGCTGGGCTCGGCTGTCCTGGCTGTGTCCCCTCCCAGCTCCTTGTGCACCCCCAGCCTCTCGCTGCTGGGCTGGGCTGAGGGGCAGAGAAGGCTCTGGGTGAGATCTGCTTAGTGCTAAAGGAAACATCTCTGAGTTATCAGCACTGTTTCAAGCACAAATCCAATCCACAGCTCTATACCAGCTGCTAGGATGAAAGTTACCTCAGCCCTAAAGGTGCTCTTAGAGGGAATTGTAGCACTCTAGTCAGAGCAGGGAAACTTGGCTGTGCATACAAAGCTGCCTGGTCTCGCTTTCTAACCATCCATCCAGAGCCAAGCTGGCATTCCAGCTATGAAATTCTTTGGCCTCTGAGATTCAAGGATCTGGTGTTAATTAGTGAACTAAATGTTTGACTTGTATTCATGATTAATTAATTTATGCTTATACATTCTGGGAATATGTAACTGTGCAATTCTGCTGGGGCTTCCAGGTATCACTCCAGGTATAACAAGGCACTTGTGATCCACACAGTAACTCTGATGCAGTGAGATGTGTTTGAGTGGTCTAGCTCAGAGTTAGGATGGAGACACTGTGGTAACCATCAAGCTATCTTTGTGCATGGAAAAATACAGACCTGACAGAGGTGTGGGGGAATTGTTTGCTGGTTCACTCCAGCAGCCAAACTGCTTTCCATCACTTCAGTTTAGTGAAAAGAATGTTTCAAAAGCTTAAATTAAAAAGATGCCAATTGTCTCATTGCTTCCTTTCTTGCAGCCTTGGCCTGTGAAGATCTTACAGAATGTCTGTCCCCATCTGATTCTCTCCCCCATGTGCCTGCTTGTCACTACCCCATCTTGCAGTTCTTGTTCTCTTTGGGGTCAGTTTCTCCTGTCCTGTACCATCTCTGCTCCCTGATGCTGCTATACCACTGCCTTAAAATACAGTTGAATTCAGCTTGGTACTCCACTGGTGCAAAACAGCATTAGCTCAGATAATCTTATTTTAGGTGATCCTGTTTTAGAGAGGTATTTGTGTCTGGAATCCCAGAGAAGTAGGATCCCTTTTTGGTAGTTGCTCATGCTAGAGCGAAAGGACAGAAATGGCTCAGGAACTGTTGTGAGCACATGGATGATCTTCCTTGGCTCCAGGAGTTCCCCAGTACTGAGAGCAATTGCACTTCAGGAGCTGCCTAACTTGGGGCTCTAGAGAGAGCAGAGCAGGGACAGCAGGAGGTTTTCTTTAGAACAGAAGAAGGGAGGGAAACCATCAAACCTCACACAGAGCTCCCTCTGCAAGCACAGAGCTGCTCTGGCCTTCAGAATGGGCTCTGAACTGCAGAAATGCCCAGGGCAGCGGAGCCCGGGGTGAGCCAGCCAGACTCTGTGTTTCAACTGCAAAGGAGCTGGCCTTGTTTTTGTTTGTTGTGTGTACAGGCAGTAGATACAAATAGGTTTTGGGACTTCACATGAAGAGAGATTTCCCGATCTTCCTGCCAAAGGCAGCTTCTGAGACCACAAAGCCTGTGTTTTATTTGCTTCTTTATAGGCAAAAGATGGCTGTCTGGTTTTATGGCATTTTGATCTTCAGAGTGAAAATTTGTAACAGTTTCTCTCAGAATTTTCTGTTTGCCTCCCTTTTTTTATTTTTTTAAGTACACTTTGAATTCTATGCCATTAAATGTCTTTATTATCTCTTGGCCTGAGAAGTTCCATTGTATCTGAAGTTTTTTAAAATTTTTTTTCCCCATCTTTAAGCTGCTCTTTAACCAAGAGTTGAGGGATAAGTGACTGTTTTGGAAAAACCTTACAAAAAGGAGAAAGCTTTAGATGTAGCCTAAAGTTCCATGTTTCAGTCTGGTGTTCAGTTCTCTATTGTTTCAGCCTCATTTTTCCTGCAATAGTCAAACAGCTTAGTTTGGTAAAAATGCCTCCAGACTCTTTTCTTTCTGACCCAGGATGTAATGATCCTTCCAAGTTTCTGAGAATAACATACTGGAAATCACTGTGATTCAAATATGGGGGCAAGGCAGATATGCAGATTACTCTTATGAAATTTCATGGGGTTTTTTGTGATTTACCTTCTGTGTGTTTCTAGCATCTGTGTCAGTCCATACAGCTGCAGCATGCTGCTCTCCTGCAGCAGAGGTGATACCAAACTCTCCCATAGGGCTCATGAAGCTTTGCAGGAGCTCAGAGTGACCATTGTGATTCCACAGGTAAAGAAGCTCATGGCTGAGTGAAAAATAACCTGGCTGTTGTTAGAAATGCAGTAATTTGCCCTGCTGTTCAATGACAGGGCCAGGAAACCAGTGAATTTACCCAAATCCCAGCCCAACAGTCTCCATCTGCTAGAATATGTTAAAAAGACAAGCTCTGTCTCATAGAGTTTGCTGTCTAAACTAATATTGTCACCTTCAGAATTTGCAGATATGACAATTTCCATGAAGTTTTCTCAGGCTCAGTCTTTCAAGCCCCTGTAGAGCATGTTGAAGCCAGCTGATGGCAAACCTCTTTCCTTTGCCACCTTTTGCTGATCCCTACAAAGCAGCCCATGGACTCCCAGGGCTCTGCCACCACAGGTCAGATCCCAGTCATCTCACTTTATGCTTGAAGGTTCCAGGGGAAACAAAATTAATTAGGAATTTGGACAGGGGGTAAAAAGCACATACACAAGCTAGAAAACAGTGGCTAAATCTGCCCACCACCAGACCTGGGATGGAAGATTACACTTGCTTGTTGAATTTACCACTTGGAGAGGCAGAGACAGTGAGCTTGACTTTTATTCCCATACTTGACTCTGACATCTCGGGTCTCTGGCATGAGGCATGTCTGCTGTTCAGTGATAGTGGCTTGACATTTCCTGTTGCTTTGCCTTGAAACCATTTCCAAAGGCAGTAATGCTCTCTGGGAGTAGCTCCTGGATTGGCAAAGGCAGCCTTTGGTTACATCCCTTTGGTTTTTAAATGCAAGTTCTTCTTTCTCCACAACTACTTCAAATGTATCTGTGTCAAGTGGATCTGAGGGTGTCTCCTACTGCTGGCAACTGGTTCCTTTCGTGCGGTTGCTGGAAGACTTTGCTATTCTTTTTCTTCCTTTTAGGAAGAGTGGGAGAAGATCCTCATTCCAGCTGTTTCCTGAAATTTCCCCAGTGTGTTAGCGTGAAGAAAAAGAATTAATACATGGGAAAAACTTACTTCTATGCTAATGCCAAGTGGTGGAATTTAATTGGGTCATTTAATGGCCATTCCTTTAAAATGGAGACAGTCTGGGGCTAAAATCTTGCTGTGGCTGAGATCACGACTGTGCTAGTCAGTCTTGATTTGGGCAAATTTCTGTCACATTTCTCTGCAAATGCACTGTAAAATCTGTGATAAATTATTATTAGATTTGGGCTATCAAGAACCATTTTCCTTGGCTTTTGGCTAGCAGGTAGATCCTTGCTGCATTGTCTGAGCTGATACGAACTTGCAGCAGAGACCTTGCACAGACAGCAGCTACCCAAGATCATGCTAATAAGCACAGCAGAGTAATTAGGTGCATGAGGACAGCCTGAAGTGGCACCAAACCAAGTTAATCTGTCTGGCGTGGGTGCCAAGCGCTGCAAAGCCCTGGGCCTTCAGTTTGGCCCCCTGAGCTGAGTGCCAAGCAGAGCTGCCCTGCTGCTGGAGCCTGCCCCGGGTCTAAGGCACAGCTCTGCGCTCCGCCAGCCCCACGCACAGGGACACAGCTCCCGTGCTACACCAGCAAAAGGCAGGAGTCAGGCAGGCAGGGGGGGTCTGGGGAGAGGGGGCAGCAGTGCAGGGACAGAGGAATTGGCTCTCTTAGTTTCTGAACTGGTAACAGAGTGCTTATGAGTTTTTCCCATTTACCCTTCCCCCTTCTTATCCTCTTGGCTTCTCACACAATTACAGAATGAGTCTGTGTGACTGTATGAAAGGCATTTCCTCCTCTTACTTTTTTTTTTTTTTTTTAAAGTCTGCTTCAGCCCACCAGCTGCTTTCCATTAGTGTTGCACACACATTCACTAGGAGGGCAGGACATAATGCTTCAGGCACTGTTGAACAGCAGAAATCCTTCAGAATCGCTGTCAGGCAGAGGCTTCTCAAAGCAGATTGTAGCAAACAAGAGTTCAGCACACTGGGACCTGTCTTCTGGAGAGTCTTCACGGAGGAGCCAAGGTGTGGGGACTGAGGGGGGTCGGGGGCATTGCAAGGTGTGAGAGCAGGGATCAGATCTCTCCATGTGGATGGTTGTTTGCTCTGGATATCTTGTCAAGGGTAGAAGCTGAATGTTGTCTGTTGCTGTGGGGAATTATGATCCCCTGCTTGATTCTGAGAGAATATTTTATTGATATTAATGATGCTTATCCAGACTTCCTGGTGGGTACCACTGCTGTATTTATTATTTGTGATCCTTGGAAAAGGACCTTAAACTTTCTTGAGCTATCCCTCCTTCAGTGAAAATTACAAGACCAATATTCTTTATAAACTCTTCCCCTCCCCATTACCAGTGGAGACAGTAGCAAGAATCCTGGTGTAAACTGCTTTTATACCTACATTAAACAGTCATGGGAGGGACCCCATGGGAGATACCAGCTAGGGGCTGGCAAAAAACCCTGGGAATTTCATCCTAGAAACACTCCATTGTAGAAAAGCACAGTGGGATCAGCTGTACAAGGTCAGATCCTGGTTCCCCCTCTCATGTTGGATTGTGCCCTGTTTCAACAAAGCTGTTTTGTTGAGTTCCACACTGTTCAGCATATTCTGTGACCGTGGGCCTTGAAGTGCAGGTCACTCATCTCATGGAGAGCAAAGGGAGCTTTGGTTGCTGAGTTTCTGACATACTCAAGGGGTGTGAAAATTGAATAGAAATCTTGCTGCCTTTGCTGTTGCTGTATGATTGACTCTGAAATCCTGTTCCATGAAGTTGCAGAGGCTAAACTTTACTTCACTTAGCTGTCATTGGATTAATGAGTTCATTGATAGATTGTTGGGCTCCCAGAGAGGAAAGCCATCAACCACATTTTGTCAGAACAGTCCTCTAATGTGCTTTAATAAGAGAGAAGAAAATTTAACCTCTCATTCACCTTTTGCTGCAGAATGTAATCTGAATATTAAACCATCCTGCATTCTGTGTTGTTTTGAACCTTGGTTTTCAGGAGAAATAGAAGGGCTTTCTCTGAGGTCCTGCAGTAGCTTGAAGTGTGTTCTGGGGGAGGCTGGCTGCAGGGTGGTGACCTGGAGGACCAGATGAGGTCCACAGGCTCCATTTTCCTGTGCTGATGCATCTTGCTGTGGAAAGTGTGTGTCCCGAAATCTGGAGCAGAAGCTTGATTTCAAATAATTTTTGTAGCATGGAGGAAATTGGTCTTTAAAAGCTCCAGGCAGAAATTTCACCTCTTTCTCTTGGCTGCTTGCCACTCTCTGTCTTCTATAGGCTATGAAGATGCTAACTGAATGCAGTGCCTCGCATTCTTGAGGCTTTATTTCCTCAAGCATTTATTTGATAAGAAAGAGACTGTTCAGGGTTCAGCATCTCCTTTGATCTCTTCATAAGGCCTTGTGCAATGCTTATGCAGAGCCACGGGCTGGAGCTGAAGAAGCACTGAAGGTGGGCTAGCAGCTTGCTTGCTCTGCAGTTTCCAATTCTTCTGCTCCACTGGAGAGACAGCAAGGAGGCCGTGTCCCTTTTCTGAGGCTGAGCAGAGAGCATGAATGCAGGAAACTTGAATCCTGTGCAAAGCTAACTTCTCAGGAGTCCTTAAATACACAAACCAAGCAGTGAAAGGGAATTGTCTTTTATTCATTTGGTGAGATTCTCTCACCCCTCTACCCCCCATGTACTTATTAAGTCATATGTTCAGCTCAGCAAAGCAAATGCTCAGAACACTATCCTGGAACTTTATTTCTTTTGCCCTATCAATGCCCTCCCACAGAGTACTCCAAATATTTGTCCAGTTGGTTTAGTTTGTAAAGGGGATACAAGGACATTTCTCCTGTTCCTGGAGATTTCTTATTACTTTTCAGACTCATTAGTTCCTGTAATGAGTTGAAGAGCTCTGAGTGAAAGCAGCACAGTGGGGTTATCAATGGAAATGTTATGTGGGATAGCAGAGAGAGCCTGGATCTGAAACATCAAACCAAGTGAGGGTGGTGGTGACTGCTAAGTTCCATTCTCTCTTTTGGAGGTAAAGCAGACCCCACAACTTTGTAGGAGTTTAATTGCCTTAAAGTACATCCTAGCAATGCGAATAGGGTCAAATAATGTCAGTATTATTTTTGTGATTGCATCTACATAGGAAGCCACTGTTTACAAATAATTAATTCATTCACATTAGTGGTAATCCAGCCCATCATGCTGTGCAGGGAGAGGCAAATGCTGTGTTTTTGGTGAACTTTCAGTCCTTTTCATGACCCTGCACAGGAATTGATGCAGTGGATTTGCTGGCCATGACTGTGTCTGGCTTTTGAGGGGCAGATTCACAGCTTGTGTGCCCTGTACCTCTGCAGCAGGAAGTCTGTCCATGTGCAGGATTGCAAATACTGTTTGAGAGAGTAACAACATATTAGAAAGCTGCAGACCGGGGAAGTGCACCCACTGTTCCACACTGAGGAGAAGTCTCCTGCATCCCTCTGCAAGCATCTTTTCCCAGCTGTCCTGAGTATCAGAAATACTGCTCTAAAGGGCCATTTATTTAACCTGATATTTTTATCACTGAAAATCAATACACAGATGGTATTTGTTTAAAACTTTTTCTCTAATGGTGTAATGCTGTGGGAGAGCTCACAGGGGGTTAGTGCAGCTGATTGGGCTGGGTGTACATGGTATTGATACATCCTGACACTGTGTCTGTCTGCTGTTATTAAGGCCTGGAAGTGCTGAATGTGTGGAGGTTCGATTGGTTAATGCCTGTGCACTCATGTGTGTTTGTATTGATGGGGTTTTGTCCTCTTTTTCTCCATTACACTGACCTCCAGGCTAGGGCTTGTGGCTCAGAACATTTGCTAACTGCTCTCTGTAAAGTACAACTCACTGCCACCAGAATTTGAAGTCTAAATGCCATCTAATTGCTAACTTTCCTCCAGGTATGTCATCAGGTTTGTAATGATGGAACCTCCACTTTGCTGGTGGAATATATACACCACATATTATATGGGTTTTTTACTGTAATTCAGCTACTTCAATTAACTCAAAGCTTGAGAAAATCTGTGATGTTCAGTTCACTGGAAAAAGATGATGAGGTCCTAAATGGGGCACCCTTGTAGTTGACACTTGAGCTCCATGTGCCCCAGAGAACTCAGCTATAAAATTGAGTTAATGCTGGAGCTGATTTGACTGTGAAGAACTGAACTCAGAGCTGCTTTGCAGTTGGAGCTCTACTTGTATAAAAGATATACCAGTTGGAAATATATGCCTGCAGTTACAATAAACACTTCTGTCAAAATATCTTCAAAGGCTGGAAGGATTCTGAGTGAGCAGCTGAGATGACTGAGTTAAATAAATGTTGAACTGATGCAAACAAAGCTAGATGTGAAAACATCAATTTCCTCTTGCTTTGGTTTAACTGAAGGTGGATAAAGCAGAAGTTAGAGATCAAGATGAGCCAAATTCCAGGTCCACTCAAATTCTGTGAAAATAGACTCAAGTCTGGAGACTTGTCAGTTTGTCCTTGTAAATTTGTTGAATGCTTTCTCAATATTTTATTTTTAATGCATTTCCCTTTACCTCAGAAAAATCTAATACAGTGTGCATGGTGTATAAAGTTGAGAGGAAAAATTGGAACCAAATTTCTTTTTAATATAAAGAAAGAGTCTATAAGAAAGTCTACTCATGACTGCTTTTAAAAAAAGTATGCAGGAAATGCAAACATTTTCATAGATAATTGATGAGACAAGGGGGAAAAAAGGATAAAAGTTGAATGGTTATGATCATCCGAAGGAAACTTAGAAATCTTATTTTTTATTGCTTGTCAATGCTGTCTGACAATTGTTTCAAGAACAACCTCAGTACATCTCAGTTAGGAAAGGTGTAATCAGTCCTGGTTGTTGCAATAATATTTTCATTGGTTTTTAACAAGTTGAAGTGAGATTATTTGGAACTAGATTGTGCTGATGCTCTCCTGTGCCCAGTGCTCGCAGGGGATCTGTTTGACTGCACTTTGCTTCTCTTTTACACCTCCTCAATTCCTCCCCAGAGTTCAGCAGCTTTACAGTTGCCATGTCTGTGTGGGCAGTGCAGGGAATGCTTTTCTCCATGGCCTCTTTTGTCACAGGAGCCCTGCCTGTTTCACCTCCATGAGCTGCTCCACAGACACCTCTGCCCCTGAGTTTGTGCACCTCGTCTTTTAAGGCTGTCTGAGGATGTGGGCTCATAGAACGGTCCCAGTGCTTTTGGGCATGACAGATTTTAGAGTATGTGGGTGATACAGAATAAATAGAAGAGTTTAGTGGTTGGCCAAATTAGTACAGAATCACAGTCTTGTTTGCTGTTGAGATACTTGGCTTGGCTGTATTGTTAGAGCACCTAAATGTGGAAAATTGTTAGATGTGATCTATGCAGAAAAGAGAGCAGGGTTTGGTTGTAAAGATTCTTACTCTTTGAGTCCTGACAGCATATGGGAACCTCTACTTATATAAAAGTATCACTGAGGTAGCTTCCATAACAAAGGACAGTATTTATGAGCTGCCCTGCTAAACTGTCACATTTCCATTGTTGCTTGACATTTGTTCTGTAACTCCTGTGGTCTGCTGCTTCATTCCTTTGTCTGTGGCAGACACCCATTTGGAAAATACAAAGTGGAGCCAGTTACCAATGAATGATCTTAAAACTAGGCTGAACTTCTGTTTTCATCAGGGAGGAAGATGATGCCATCAGCTAATTTGGTTGATCAATAGCCCTGCTGGCGATAAGGTTTCAGAGCTTGTGGTTAAAAGCTGATTGCACTGGATCCAAAATAAATTTGATCTATTGGTTTCCACAAATGTAGCATAGCCTGGAATGATGTTTCAGTGCTGATGCTTAACTGGTTTTAATAATGATGACAGACTAGACTGGTGCCTGCTGTGAGGACGCTGTAATGGATGAACCCTGGGCAGCTGAGCACTTCTGTTTTTTACAGTAGTGTGGAGCTGTCACTCCCCAGCAAAGGTTCATTATTCTAAGAGTGGGAAGCATTACAGTGTTTGCTGAGCAAGTGTAATGACATCTTTCCTGAAAGCAAGCTTTGATTCTGGTCTTCTACAAGACAGAGGTGCTGGCAGTGATTAGACTGGATTTTGTGGCTGGAGAAGTGTCACTGGAAAATGAAAAGTTCTGTGGCCAAAGTGCACAAAAGTGTGCCAGGCACGGTTGTGATAGCCACCGGGTCATGTAGTTTTAGAAAGGATTCAGCTGTGTTCTTTCTTCATGCTGGGTGGGACCATGTTCTGCTGGGGCGATGGACTAAAATTTAACTGATGCTTTCACCTCTGTTTCAGTGACTATATAATGGCTACGAGGCCCACAGAGGTCACACAGTCACCTGAAACTGGAGACACAGTCGAAGAGTGCACAGGTAAGCAGCTGTTCTCTGAATGTGCAGCTCATTTGGAAGATTTTTCTTCAATTAGTCAGGTCTGTAGTGACCTGCTTTGAGTGTTGTTTTTTGGGGGCTTCTTCTGTAGAGTAAAGAAAATTCTGTTTGTCTTTGTCAGCTGTCGGTATTATGGAAAAGATGTTTTAATGTGCAATGCTGGAGCGACATATCCTGTTGGAGGATATTCCTTTTGATTCTGACTTGGATTTTAGAAGCAGGATGTTAGAGCTTGAAGGGCTGATGGTTGTGCCTGCATTGATGGACCCTGCAGAGGGGGAGCTGAGCCTGTTAACAATCCCCTGTCTGTGGGAGCTCTATCAGTACCCCAGCAGCCTCTCTCTCTGCAGCCATTTGCTACTTATTCTTCAATCTAGTGGCATGGTCTGATGCAAACAGTGTGAGGGGATGGAATAATAGGTAAGAAATGAAAATATCCTACTTATGCCAGAGACTTGTCTACATGAAAGGATATCCCCTTTGCCAGTTTGAATATGGGGAATAGCATCATGTCTGAAGCATCTTGGAGAAGTGGCTGCCACACCATTTGATTTTTTTCTCTCTTTTCTTTGGCTAATGTTTTGCAATCATCTTAAATGTTTGTGTTTTAAAGGTCATCTTGCTTTATCCTTTAGAAATACATTTGCCACTATCAAAATATTGTTAGAAGAGATAAGCAAATTGCAAAGAGACTGTTACTTGAACTCTGCTTGGCAGATGGATAGAGGTGAAGAAAGTGTAATGATAGATGCTCAGCACTGTCTGGTTTCTTAGATTTATAATCTAGTTTGTCACACAGTCTGGTGCTATCCCAGCAATCTGGTAAGCTTTGTGAAGCCAATGCATGAAAATTTTGTACTCAGGTTCACCAGAAGATTCAGAAAAGAGGTCAAATTCTGACCTGGGTGATAGGAAAAGCAGGACATGGTTCATGATCTGAAGTGTTGCCTCTAAATCCACCAGGAATATTTCTGACCCTAAATTAACAAAATTTTAAGTAGTTAAAGGCTGCTGTGCTGTTGCCAAGGTGTTCAGGAGACACTTGGCTGGACCTGGACAAAGCCATTTTAGAATCTTCTGTTTTCTTCCAAAGGTAATGAAGGATTGTTTCACCTCTCCCTCTTCATAATTAGCTCATGATGTAAAGGCTCTGGGAGGGTGAAATCCCCACCCTTCACAGTCCAGTCAGTTAGACTGATTTCTTGAGGTTTGCTTTGCTGTCTGTAGTGCAAGGCTTCCAGAGCATGCTGCTCCTTCTCTGTGGCAGGAACCAGGTTGCTGTCCAAAAACTGTCAGCACCCAATGCTGGTGATACTGAATTCCATGATTTTATTGTCTGTCTGCCAATATCTGGTATTTTTATGAAGATACAATCATGACACTTTCTGAGAATCTTGTCTCTGGGTTGGGGTTTTTTCCCAGGTGTTTTAAATGTTGAAACTATCTAGTCCTTGGATTTGAGGGAAACAAAAGATAGAAAATTCATCCCGAATGCACCCTAGGAAGTCAGAGACCATAGAAGATTCCCAAATGAATGGTTTAATTTGAATGTGATCATTGACATCCCAAATCAGATGTTCCCTATGTTTTTTGCAGTTTCAATTTTTGCACTGGAAGAAGCAACCTTTTATTTTCTGTCTTGTTATAGGGAAGAACTATTCAAAGAGCAGAAAGTTCTGAGTTAATTCTCTCTGTGCACAGGAGACACAATGCAATAGGCAGTACATATACAATAAAAAATACAGAATTCACAAACTTTACAGAGAAAGGAAAATGCTTGTTCCTGCTTCTTTTCTGTTATAGTTGGCTAAAACATAGCATAAGCAACTAATTTTTGGGAAGGCTTTTCCTTTTTATGGAAGTAACGTAGGAATTTAGTATTTTATTTTTAATGCCATAAAACTGAAGATTTGCAACCATAAGATTTCAAAAATCACCAGTGGACAAAGCAGACAAAGGCATAGTTGTTTGAGCTTGGATTTTTGCTTTGCAATGATTTTTTTCCATTTTAAGTATTAAGGTCCTCTTGTATTTTATTAGTTCAAGTATCAAATACCAATTTATTGTCATGTTGGGCTGCTTCACAGTGCACTGAGATGTAGGCACCTTTAGCTTAAAGGTGGCATCCTTTTCATGGTGTGCAAAACCAGAGCACAGCTGTTCCCAGCAGGAAGCAACCAAGAGCATTGTCCTTCTGAGCCATGTCTTTTTTTGCTAAGTGCTCCCTCACAGAACAGTCCCACAGTTTCCATCTGCATCCAGCACTTAGTGTCTAGTAGTGATTTGATCTTTTTTTACATAATAAAATGGCAAGTGCCAGTCTCTGGAACTGCAGGGAAACTTACTGTCTTCTCATTCATTGGAGGCAGCTGAATGTTTGCAGCTGAGCAGAGCATGGTTGAAGAGGAGTTATTGCTGGAGGGGATGTACCCCACACACCAGAAATAAATTAGAGTCTAGAGGAGGCACTGAAGTGACTGATGTGTCTGCACCAGATCCTCTCTGTTGCACAATGGTGCAAGTGTTGTCCCATGCCAGCTGGGGATTGCTCATTGGCAGTGTATGGAAATCCTTTCTGTAGCCTCCATTCAGTTAGCACCACTTCTGATCTAGACAAGTATTTGGAGTAGTACCTTGGCAATGTTTGCTTTTGTGGCAAGGCTCGTGTCTGCTTCTCCCAGACATCCTTAGGAGCACTTGTTATTGTGTGGTGGGCTTTTTGGTGTGGGTTTTGTTTCACTTTGTGTTTTTTTTTTTTTTTTTTTTTTTTTAACACTCCTGGTTCTCTGGAAATACCAGCATCTAATTAAGCTCATCAATAATGCCTGCACTAGAATCCAGCTTGCTTTCTGTCTGTACAGCTGACAGTTCACCAGTGTACGTGGCCAATGTCCTTGTTTCTCATTTAGATAGCTTTTGAATTGCAGAGCCCTTTGCCTGTCTCAAAGTTTGCCATTTCATTCTTTGAGTCACTGACTATGTTAGCAGTCATTGCAGAGTTGATAATTTTGGGGAACTGCTATCATTAAACTCGTTAAACTTTTGTTTTGCCTATCTAAGATAAACCAGATCAGCTTTGACAAGTTTCCTGGAAGAATACCACACACATTGTCTAATTGTGTATAGGAAAGAGAGGAATGGTCAGGATGTGTTTCCAAAGGCTCTGAAGCACACTCACCATGCTTGTTTTAGTGTAGAGGCTCAGTGTGCTTGCTGTCTTCTCCTGCCAGCTCTTGCTACAGGTGCAGCATGAAGCTCATTGAGCCCTCTGGGTGTCTTAACAAATCCCAAACCCTTGGGATCAGCTCTGTTGTCTGGGCCACAGCAATGCAACCTGTGTGTTTTCTGTGCTGTCTCATTCACTCATTGCCTGCTAAGCAGCAGGGGAAGATAACAAAGTCTTCCAGTGATAAACCCTCCCTAAGAGCAGCCACATCCTGTTGTCATTGTGGGACTGCAGTGAGAGCTCACTTTCCATGGTTTGAAAGATCCTTTGGTCTCAGAAGCAGCCCAGGTCACTTGGAGAGCAGCTGCAGGCCTTTGGGGGCTCTGCCCAGGGGCAGCCGTGTCACCAGGCCCTGGGGACACCGTGCCACGTCCTTGTGTGTCCTGGCACGTGGCGCTGGCACTGGGCTGAGGAGCAGGGAGGAGACAGGGGGAGTAGATCTCAGTGTCATTGTTTGTTTCTCAAAGTGGCCACTGTCTGATGCAGCTGTGTGGTGGCAGTTTCAGCCCAGATAAGGCCCTTGGCAGAGATCCCTGCACGTACAGGGCACACGCTGAGACACAGCATCACCAACTAAATCATTGCTGGGAGAAGACAATAATTGTCTTGAAATAATGCCCTGCTTATGGAGGAATCCTCCAGATGTGGGCATCCATTATGCCAACCGCTGTAAGTGTTAATTGAACAATGAAGATGGCTCAGATATGCAATGATGTTATTGCTCTGAGTATGTATTTAAGTCAATCACAGGGGTCTTAGTACAATAGTTTGGCCCAAACCACTCAAAGTGACCCCTCAGTGTAAGGGTCAGGGACAAAATGCAGGACTTGTGTGCTGAAAGAAAATATACATAAGAATGTTGAAGCATCTTAGCTCTTATTAAAAATAAAAGATCAGTGATGTTTCATGGTGGGGTTTTTTTTTAAATTTTTTTTTGTATTTTCATTTGGACTATGGAAAATCTGAAACCAAATTAACAGTTTTCCAATTGTTTTCTTAGGGCTGCTCTATTTGGGACTTTGGTGTCCTGCAAGACAATGTCTTAATTTAAGTTTGCTTCTGTGTCCCTGGAGGAGATGTCAATTTTATTTTGGGACACTTTAATGTGGAAACAGATATTTTGATTTTGGAGTTTATGAATTCTTTTTCCAGTTTCAGTCTTTTTGCCAATGTTGAATGTCCTTCAGGTGTTGTCTCCTTAGAGCACTGAATAAAGAGTAAGCAGAACTAAACCAAACTCAGTAAAGAACATTTATACCTAAAGACATTGACAGCAATTTTTACTGAAGATACACCAAGCATGATCACTGTTCAGTTGTGAATAGATACATTCTCTATATAAAGTATATTTTTGTACAGACTAGAACCTAGGTAGGCACCACTATTGTCAGCTTTGTGCCAGTGTTTCTTTATAGGAACCAAATGTAAGAATTGAAGCTTCACCTTTCACTGGACTCCAGCACTGAATTATTTACAAAGGAGCTGACTGAAACTGAATGGGCTGCTCTAGCTTTGAGGCTTCCTCCAGAATTTAAGAGATAACATTACACAAGCTACGCAACACCACCAGCTTTCATAAATTTTCTTTTTTTTTTTTTTTTTCATGTTGCAGGAAAGAAAAAATCCAAATTTCAGACTTTCAAGAACTTCTTTGCCAAGAAGAAAAGGAAAGAACCTCCACCTCCCAGGGGAGAGAGTAATTTAAAACCTTGCCAGTCCAGCAGCGATGTCAGCATCGCTGTGCTCAACACTGCTGCACTTCATTCACCGAGGGAGGCTGGGTAAGCTGGCAGGGAAGGAAAATAAATAAAAGTGGACCTCTCACAGCAGTAGGATGAAAGCATGAGTTGGCCCTTTGGGAGCAGCGTCTGTCCAAATTTGTGCAAAACAAGCCCTAATGCTGATGAAGGAATTCCAGGAATTTCCTCTTTCTTTGCTAGTGCTTGGAGAGTCAGCCTGGAAAGGAGGGGGAGGGCAGCCGGGACAGGGGCAATCCAACCTCTTGGTCTGAGACTGCAGATAGCCCAGATTGCTTTGATTGTTTTTAGTGTTTGACATCTGCCTAGGAGGGTCTGATCAGCAGCAACTTTACAAGAAGAGGATGATGACTGAGTACTGCTAGTGCAGAAGCTGTGTGGGTGTTTTTCAGCATCAGTGATGCCCTCTGTCGTGGCTGCAGTAAAGAGAAAAGTACTTCTGGTATATTATCAGTGTGTGATTGCTTCTTTAACTTTCTTACCTAGCCCTTTAGGCACAGATAACAACTGAAGGCTCCTGGTTTTGTGTCGGCCGCCCCTGCAGGGCTGTGCGTGTGAGGTTTGCAAGCTCCTGGGAGCATTTCTCAGCTCCCTGAACGGTGTTAGTGCACAACGATGTCCTCTTCTCAGTCAGTGATACGAGCTGTCAGCTTGCACTGCAAACACTGCTTCACTAATAATCTTTAGACCCTCGAACTACACAAATACTGCCCTTAGAGTCCCATCATTTCCTCTGGTTTGGTGGGAAGCTTGAATTTCGATATACAGGAATGAATTGAGCATTTGTATAGGGAAATCAGTGTGGACAGGCAATGGCTGAAACATCTGGGCTTTAGTTAATGCATCTTTAGCAGAAATATCCGTATACATAAACATATACATATAAATATACTGCTTGGAATTACAGAGGAATGTAGATTTGCACATAAAAGACTGATCTGTACTAAAGCCACAGTTAATTCTATATTTAATCCTGTGCTTTTTTGGTGACTGCCAGAAGAAAATACAGTAATTCTCTTGCCAGCACATCTGATACATATGCAGAGAGAGAAAAAAGGACAGAGATCCTGTACTGGCAGTCTCAAGAGTAAGGAGACATCAGCCCTTATGGGTAAAGAATTCCCCAGATGGAAAGGCAAATACATCCTAATGTACATGCATTCTTTGCAATAAATAAAATATGCCAGCTAATAGTGAACATACATTGCAGTAAATAAAAGCTGCACGACTGTTTTTCCTAATGCACTAAAATTGTGCCTTGCCCATATGGAATACCTCTCGTGCTGAAAAGGACTATAAAATCAAACACAAAAGGATGGGATGGCTTCATTAATGAAGAAATAAGGCAAGTGCCTTGCTTGTGTGCAGAGCTGCTGTCCTGTAGACAAACACAGCCAATAACCATGATATATAATGGGAGGAAGCACAAACTCTGACCTGTGCTGTGAGAGAAACAGCTCTGATTGCCTTCAACACAACATAAACTTAGAGCAAATTTATTTTGCCCTGCTGTGAGGCTGTGTATAGGTGTAGACAGACTGACTACACCTTTGGGGCAACAGAAGGGTTAGCCCAGCAGCTAGGGGAGGTGTCTCTGGAGATGTAAAGAAGGGGGATGCAGGAGGAAAAAGGGGTTTTGTTTGGGGTTTTTTATGCAGTGCATTTACTTAATGAATGTTCACAGTCTTTCTTGGCTTTCTTCTAAATAAAGAGAGAATCTGTGGTTAGGCAAATAGCAGAGACCTCTTCTATTTTACTTCCTTGCAGAAGAGCTTTTACATACTGAGTTTTTTTTTGTCAGAGTTGTGTTCCTAATCATCCTCTGCTCCCCAGAGTCAAACTTTCAGAGGCAAAGCATTGCCTGTGCAGCATCTGAGCCAAGGAATCCTTGTAATTTTTATTTGTTAATACTCTGGTGGCAAACAATGAGAAAATATTCTATGATGCTTTCCAGTTCAAGACTAGGATGAAATCCTGGTAGAGGCTATCCTTGTTGTCTTTTGGACAAAGTAATGTACAAATAGCACCTGCCCACGCTGGTGGAACTTGGTTAATAAATTATTTGAAGCCTTCCTTGTGCCACTCAAGTGCAAAATTTGCTCTTCATAACTTAATAGCCCAAGCCCAATCAATCTCAGTTAATTACAACTCAATTAACAGCTGCTGTGGGAACTCATCATTGTTTCACTGTGCTGAACAGCCAATGAGCACAGGAACAGAGCAGGAATATCTTACCTAGGCACTTTAACCTGGCCATTGATAGTCTGTAACTCTAACCATGGACACTTGTCCCATCTACATTTTTTAAACACTTGGGATCTGATCATATTTAGGATATGGGTGAATGCAACTGGTTTTATTGCTGGATGAGAAGATTCGAGTCAAGTTTGTTAATACATCAAAGTTAAATTTTCTGCCCAGATTTGCAAGAAGGGAAAAAACAATCCACCATCTTTTGCAGGTATGACACACACCAGGCTGCAAAAGCTGTATCCTGAATGTCTCATGTTAGCCATACTGCCACCAAAGGAGGACAGGGGAGTCCTGTTGTCCCTTTCTGCACCTTTCTTAGGGTGGTTTGCATCCACCTACCTCCTAACGTGGGACCTAATCATGCTGGACTCCCTCTCCAATCAGCAAACTGACCTGTGTGTTCAATGCAGATGCTGAGTGCATTGCAAAGGGACATCTGCATTTGATCAAATGTGTTTCTCCTCTCTCCTGAGTATAAAAGAAGCAAACAGTGACTGTCTTAAACATGCACGAATCTGAAGTGAAGCATGATGCATCCCACTCTGGCCTCTTTATCGCCCCTCTGCCCTGGTGGTGTGGGGAATGTACCCAATGCTCTGACCACTCATCCTTCCTTCCTTCCTTCCATTCCAGGCCCAAGGGTAGCATGGGAAACAAAGCCTTGTCCCATGACAGTGTCTTCATTTTCGAGTCTGCACCAGGAAATGTGACAGGTGATGTCTTGTCTCAGGAAAACATACCTGGAAGGGTGAAAACTTTACAGGTGAGAACATCATCCCCTCATCAGTAGTGCTGCTTTTTGTCATGTCTCCCAGGAAAGTCTGTTGCTTGATTTCTTTTGCTGTGTGCCTTAGGATTTTGCTGACTGAAGTGTCTACAGCCAAATTTGCTACTTTTGGATCTAGTCTGCCTCTTGGAAGCTGAATTTTTGAGCAGTCCTGGTGCTTTCAGCCTTGCCCAGGTCTCTTAGTGTGTGATGTGAATCCAGTTCATGAACTCTTGGAAACTTTCTTTATTAAGTGTGTCCTCTTCCAATGGGATTTATGTTCTTTATTTCATAGCTACTGCTTTTGGGTTAAGGCCATTTATTTGTACTGTAGTGTGTCCCTTACACTGTTATTTAAATGTTATATTTAAATATTATTTGTGTTACTCTTTTTGACAGTTCTGGCTCAGATGTTTTCACTACACATGGTAGTGCCAGTGGCTGTGTAAGTGTGTGGGATGATGGATTTGTCAGGGTGCTCTGACAGCTTTATTTATATAATTATTCTTTTGATTTCTGCCAGCAAAAGATACTGTATTCTGCTGGGTCATTTCCTTCTTCCAAGGCAATACTGAACCCTTCTTGACAGCTCCCTTATGAACTGTTCATTATATTAATTGCATTTCACTAACTGCCCAGCTTGGAACACTCAGATAAAAGTTTAAGGTTTTTCCAGAGACTGAATACAAATGGTTGATAAAGGAGCCAAAGGTCATTGAAATTCCTCCTTTGCTCAGTGTGAGCTTCATGTTGCAAAAGACAATTGAGTCACATGTTAAGTAATAGAAGATGCACAGAGGGACTTGTTCCTCTCTAAGGCTGCAAAATGGGCAAAGCTATTTTTGTATAACTAAAGGAGTAGCAGAAGAAAACGTGTTTGTATATTACAGAACATTGTTAGGGGGAAAAAGCTCTTTTCATGCTGTTTGCAGTCCACTGTGCCCTCTCCCCATCCATCATCCTCTGCAGTAATGTAATACTGCCAGCACTATTTTTGTAGCTCTGACAGACAGGCTTTTTCTGTGAGCTTGACTCTTGTCAGAATAAAAGCCAAGCACTAATAAAAACAGTTACTTTCTTAGCAATGTAAATTAACTTCTACCAGTAGAAGACAGAATGCAAATTCAGTTTCCCTCACACCACTTTGCTGTCTGCATGTAATAAATTTAATAAACGTAAGACAGGAAGTTGTGAAAAGAGACCAAAGCAAAATTGACTGTCTTTTCATTCCCATTAAGTGCACGCTTATGTTGCATGCCTTGTGCTGCCCATATATCACAGTATTGCAATATATTGCCCATAAATTGCAAAAGGAAGATGTTGGAACTGGGGGACTGGTGTTCTAGACATTGTGCTACCTTGTGTGGCAGCTAGAGCTATAGGAATTACATTGCAAATGAACCTTGCTAAATAAGAATTGCAGCTTTTTAGGTCTATTTTACAGAGGTGTACAGGACTGCATAGATTGCAGGAAAACACAAAACCAGGCTTAAAATTACTCAATATGGTTTAATAAGCAAAAAAAAACCCCAAAAAACAAAAAAAACAACAACCCAGAAACATTAAGTCTGCATGTTTATCTTGGGAATATTCTGTTGAGATGTTTTCAGTTGAAGGACAAAGTTTGTGTTCAGACCTTGTTTCTATTCCAGCTTTGTCACAGCTGACAGACTTAAGCCAAGAATTTTAGTAATGGTGTTTCCTGAGATCTGAACATTTTTAGTTTGAGGGAACATCTGGCTGCTTGTGAGTTTGCAGACTTTGTTGTATTTTTCTAGGGTCAGGGCTGGCCAGAGCATTCTTTTGTGCAATCCTGGAAAAGAATCCCCAACTCCTTTACAAACCAAGTTGTTCCTGGCTGCTGTTACCATTCTTGCTGTAGACAGGACCAGGACGTGATGGTGGGGGAAATTAACAAGCAATTAATTAGGGTGGACCAGAAATGAAATTGATTTGGTACTCTATAAAAATCGTGACTCAGCTGCTTGTGTGGGAGAGGGCTGTAACAAGCTCTCAAATTTGGAAGGGCTTTGTGAGGGAAAGGTGACTACATAAACCTGGGATTGGGAATGCTGACTGGCAATACTTTGTGTGACTAAATACCTAAATTTATGTGACTAAACAATTAAATATAGAATTTTGAAAGTTTTAAATTTAAATTGAGTTAAACTGTAGTAAATTTTCTGGAATGGTGAAATTCCTGTCTTCTTTTGTTAAATTACTGAATAAAACTGATTTTACTTTTAATTTTATACCAACACCAGTTTTAATGATGGGTCCTTGACGAATGTAGCTGGATAAAATTTTATGAATGGCTCTTTTCTATAAATGGTCTGTTACTTCAAGTTTTTCTGTTAACTAGAAGATTCTGCACATCTAATAGGAGCATGCGGGTTACAATGTCCAGAACATCTTCTTTAAATTGTACCAATGAAAGTTTGTATTCTATATTTCAACCACAGCTTCAGCTGCAGCAGAATGTCAAACTTGGATCACCTCCTCTTGTTATAACTGGGAAAAAACTGGAAGATGCAGGTGCTGTTTCTGAAGATGATGGTTTACCTAGAAGCCCTCCTGAAATTTCTACCCTTCATGAAGTTCTGACAGATTCGCCAAACAAGGTACAATTGACCATCTGTACAGAAAAGAGAAAATCTGCCTAGAGAAGGGGAAGACCATTTTGTTTGTTTGTGCAGGATGGTACAGATCAGTTAGAACCAGAAGAAATTACCTAGATGGACTGTGGACTTTTCACTCTGAGGTATACCTAGAAATTGACCCTGCAATTGACCCATTTCTGGGTGCAATTTTCCATGCTTTTCTGTAGACTAGGACTCTGATCTCTATCATTAGCAAATGCATTATTTCAGACTTCAGTGAACATGTGAGAATTTGTAAATGTGATAATTTGAAAACAATAATCCAAAATAACTTTATAAAATATACTGCCTCCTGTGGTCAGCCTTCCTGGAACATCCCAATGCAGGAGAACTCTTCTCTGCTTTATGTTTGATGCCAATGATGAAATTAAATCTAATGTGTAAGGCAGGGACCCAGTGACCCTTCCTTTCTTTTTCCTCTTGTGTTTTCTCATAATTAGCACTGGATATCCAGCTCAAGATAATTCCCTTGACTTACCCTCTTCCTCATTTTATCCCACAGTCCTCCAACCCTGTTCAGCGTCATAGCTCTTTGAGTTTAGGCGGGACAGACAGTGAAGATGAACAGGTAAATAGCTCCTTTTCCTGCTAATAAACTTCCCTGAGATGGCATATGTGGAGTCTGTATGGAGCCAGTACAGCAATTTTATTTTTTTAAATTTATTCTGGGTACATTGTATCCTAGGAAACAATTCTTTAAGAGTCCAGAGTGAGGCAAATGACACTTAAAATGTACCTCAGGGTTTTCAATAAAAAAATAAAGACAGGCAGAAATCTATTGGTAAGTGGGTTGTGTGAAGAGCACAGAGGCAGCTCTGTGACACAGTATGAATCTATAAAGTTACACAAAACACTGGACCGGGCAAAGCACTTCAATTCTGCTCCCATGTGCCAGGGCCCCCATGCCAAATAATCACACCTTCCCATCAGCAGTGGCTTGTGAGCTTGTGAGCATCTCTCTGTTCCTGGGAAATGATTGCAGGACCAGCCTTTCCTGATGGCAGGTTTTCCACAGGAAAGGGTGTGTTTTAATTAGCAATTTTCTTTGGATGGTAAATGACCATGAGAAGCAGCAGGTTCTGCTCTCAGAACAACACAGTTCTTGACCAGATTGGAAAAATTTGCAGAGATCATACTTTTTGATTCACCTTGACAGTTTTTGTAGATGAGATGTGAAGATGTTTTCATGATTTTTAAGACTTCACCAGCATACATATTTGACATGCTGTGTTATATCCTAAGCTTAAACAAAACTAAACTGCAAATGCCAGGCACAGTGCAAAGGCTGAGTGTCACCCAGCTTTATGAATGAAGCTTGTTTGGCACGTCTGGGACATTTTGCAAGTATTCCAGAAAGTTTAGTCTGCATTTCAATACAGTAACAAAACGACTCAAACTTCACCTTTAGGGGGCTTTTGTACAAACATTTCTGTAAATCCTGTATTTTGATTGCACAATCCTAGGTTACTGCTGCTAGGTTATTGCTGTGAGGATGAGATTCATCACTGTCTGGAAGACGGTTCTGATATTCTGAAAATCATTTGATTTTCCTGAAAGTTGATATTGAAAGAGAAAAGTGACTGTGACATCTTTCTCAGAGATAATGAGGAGCAAGCATCCGTGCTATTTCTGTGGCTTTTAAATAATGTATTTCTGCGGTGGGTCACGTTACTGGGATGAGAGGCAGCCGTGCAAACGGCAGCAGTGTCTCCTGCTGGTGTGTGCATCAAATGCAAAGGGGTTTGCAGAGCAGAGCTGGGGTGGGGACGGGCTGAGCCTCTCCCTGTGGCAGAGACAGGTATTTCTCCTTCTGTGTTATGTACAGCTGAACACACAGAACCGAGCAATCTCTCTGCAGAGATGACTTTAGCCATGCATTTTAAAATGAGGATTTATGTCCAAAACTACAGCCGTTTCAAGCTTCTGAAATGGAATGAGCTAACAAAGGAAATGTTCCGGTCGCGGGGAAGTAAAGCAAAATATATACATTATATATAAATACAAAATATTGTATTTCTGTTTTACAGATACCTTCTGGAGCTTCCTCCAGGCCCATCAGTCCTTTATCCTCTGTCACTCAGGGGACCCCCATCTCACGAGGCAGCAGCTTCCTTCCTGTTGATTTTACCATCCCTGCCAGTCCCCTTGGCTGCCTGGACACCTCAGCAGCCAGGCACAGGATTGCCATCAACCCTCGGAAACAGAGAGGCTTTACCAACAAGCATCAGCTACCCCTCCAGGTGGGTGTTTTCTGCAAAAGAATCACTGGGCAGTAGGAAATTACTGTGAGTTTTTAATTATTGTTTTAAATATTTTAATTTCTTTTTTCTTTCCTATCCATGTTTGCATCTTCCATTGGAAGAATAGAAAACACCTTTTTTTGCACGCACCAACCAACGAAAAAAGATTCTGAAAACTTCCGTATTATGGAAACTGAAAAAATTTGCAATTTTTGGTTGTCATTATTTAGCCAAAAATTGTGGGTTATGCTTCATTGTAAAAACACTTCTGGTGTTTGAAAAGCTAAATGTCAGTTTTAAAGAGGCCTAAATCTATTTTTACAAATCTAGTTCTTAATTGGAATAGTACATTTCTCACAGTGTTGGTAAATTACAGGAGGGAGGTTTTATTTCTATGATTTGAGTATTCATAGAAATGCATGTGTATAAACTACAACTTTTGTGCATAATTCTTTAATTAAAGCATCTTCACTTCTTTAGGTGGAACAGCTGGAAAATGAAACTTGTCTTCCTGCAACTCCAGAAAGGAAGGGAAATTCAACAGAATTACTTGAGAGTGACAAACATAAAAGCGATTGGGAAGGTAAAGAAGACACAGGTATAGCTACTTTGGGTGCTTGAACTCTTCTGCATAACACTGACAGGACTGTTTGAATTGTTAGCCCTTCCAAACTAGGCATCTTTTGGGTCTATAACATAAAACCAATCCTGGCTGCTGAATTGTTGCGATGGAAAAAGTCAAGTACACGCAACAAAGTGATGCTGAAGTGGTGAACTTTGAGGGCAGCGCTAAAAAAACCCATGAGCTGAAAGCACCATGTTCAGAAGCACATGTCCTACACAGCTGGCTGGATCTCAGAGTGTGAAACTGAGTTCCTTGGCACTCAGAAAAACCTTAACCACAGCATTATATGTTGTGTGTGTCAGGTGGCTTTGACTGGCTTCTGTTTACTGGCTCTTCCTTTGCCACTCACCCAGAGAGAATTTTCCCAGTCATTGTAGATGGCTTTTCTAGGCACACACATGCAGAAATGTCTAGAGAAATCTGGCTAGTAGTCTTACAGCTAAGGGTGTGCACAGGAAACAACCAAACAGCAACTAATGTGCACACCTGAAACAGACAGCAACTTTCAGTCAATCCCTGGATTAGGTTTGTTCAAACTAAAATTTATTAGTCTTTCACTTGGACTGCCCATTTCTAAATAGGCTCTGAACAAGCTTATTTATCAGTCATAAGTGCCCAGACATGGGGCATTCCTGTTAAAGGACTGCACTATCGTGGATGCATACAGACGGTGTCTGAATTGTAACCTTTAAGTGCACACTCTTTTCCTCTGTTTAATATAGGATTATCAGCCCAGGTGGGACACTGTGCAAAGGGAGGTGGTTTTAAGGAGACACCAGGTGTAAAAACTCCCACTGGTGCTGCCCCTGACTCTTGTGATTCCACACCTGTGGCAGAAGATCCCTGTGCTTTGCTGCAAGAGGATGGGTGCCTGCCTGGTGTGGGACATCACAAAGGAGCCACACTTCTCCTGAGGCCTGAGCCTTCTCCAGTGAGCCTGCAAGAACACCACAGTGCAAGAGTGATGTACCCTGCAGATGTGTCTGCTAAGGAATCAAAAATACATCCTCAAAGGACCAGTGCTGAAGTACCTGCACTTCCAGAGTTGCAGCAAGTTGAAGGAGAAGCTGCTGTGTCTCCAGACATACCAGCAGCTGACTTGTTCAGCAGTGGTGTGGAAACAGTGGGCATGGATATATTGCCAGATGTTGCACCAAGTTCCTCAGTAAATTCTGTGGATCCAAACATTAAAGCCCAGGAGAAGGGGGATCCACTGTTTAGTAGAAAAGAAGAACTCTGCTTTGGTGCTACAGGGAATCACTCCAGCCATGCTGTCTCAGATACTGCACTGAGCACTCCACAAGCTGCAGTAGCTGCAGCAGCAGAGTCATGTTCTGACATCAAGACAGTGGCTGATTTGAGGTCTGAAAGGAGTTCAGTAGCAAAAAATGACAAAGAAACTTGTGAAATTATGGAATTTCAGTTATTCAAGGACAGTGTAGAAAAAAAAATAGACACTGCAGCATCTGTCTCAGAAGCAGTTTGTGTGGCACCTTGCAGTAAATTGGAAGTATGTTTTAAAGCAGAAATTGTTCCTGTTTCAAAGGGTAACCAAGGCAGTCAACAGACCAACACATCATGCATTTCTGAAAAACTTTCCATTGGGTGTCTTGCCTCTTCAAGTTTGACTGGCTTGAAGAGTAATATATCTTTTGATGCTGACAGTAAGGAGTACCAGGTAAGCACTACAGCTTCTCACAGAAAAACAGCAGAAGGCAGTCAATCATCACATGAAAATGTAAAAAGTCCACTGAAGACTGCTTCTGCTAAACCAGTCAGATTTACCATTGCACCAGCATGGCAAAGATCTCTCTCAGGGGGTTCAAATTCAAAGGAAGATTCCTATTCCAGAAGTTCTCCAACATCCCCCATAAGACCAGAGTTCTTTGAAGGAATGACAAAAGAACCCACACGATTTGATGCAATTATGCAGGAATCAGCAAAAACCAACTCAGATAGATTTGATCGAGATTGTAAGGACAGAGATCTGCACTTGAATTCTTTTATGGAGTGGGCTGACCATGAAACACAAAACTTTGAGAGCCCATTTGGGGTCAGACTAAGAAGAACATCATCTTTACTAAAATACCAGAATGAAAGCCGTGTAGAGCCTCCAAAGCTGATCCCCCCAGCTGCTCCAGCTGCTTCTTCTGCTTCAGTCAAGGAGGATCAGAAATTGATGGGCACAGGGAAGCCACCTGCAAGCCTTCCTGTCAACACAAAATCAGTTGTTAAAAAACCAGATCTCCTAGAAGACAAAAATCTTACCAAGGCAAGATCAGAAGAAGTGGCAAAGAAGCAAAATGGTTATAAACCTTCAGGTACTTATGCTGTATTTGTATCCAAATATTGTAGAAAACAGAGATCATGTACAGAGCCTTGGCAGAGTGGCACAAAAAAAAAAAAAAATTAAAAATTCTCTTGGCTAAGAACGAAATTCAGCCTTGAGGTCATCACCACTATAATTTAATGATGGCTTGATGATTTGGCCAGTCAAGAGAATTCTTGGCTTATCTTAATGAAGGGTGTGTTCCAGCAAGAAGAACAACAGAATAATAGCTTAAATGCCTCTGAAAAGTTTCTGGTATGAGGTATTTGTGCATATAGTTGGAGTTTCAACACAGATTTTTAAAACTTGCTGCAGTTTTAGTTAAAAATTCAGACTGCAGCAGCTCAAACCTTAACTAGGAGTTGCATTAGTGAGATTTTTTAAAACAATTATTTAATTTAAAATTTTTAAAAAGTGACAAGAAAGCCTGTATTTTATTGCCTACATTAAAAAATCCTTACTGTAGCACTCATTTAATCTGCATGGATGGATGTTGTTTCAAAGGCAAAATCCAGTTCACAGTGATCTCAGTGGGACATCTGCCATTGACTTAGACAGAAGTAGTTGAGTCAAAAACTGGAGAATAAACAGAAAAAAAGTTATTGCCAAGGACAAAATCATCAGGGAAGGTAATTTTATCTCCACTGTGTTCAAAGGCTATTACAGATGCTGAAGGATTTAAAATGTGAAGCACTAGCTTTAGGCTGACTTGACCTAAATCCCTTCTTAACTTCAAAAATGCTTCTTTGGTAGAAAAAGTCTCTCCATATTTGGAAACTGCTTCCTCTGAACCAGCTTGGGTCTCCATGGCAAAGCTGAAACAAAAGGGTTTCCAGGACCATCCTCTTGCCAAAGAACATAAAGATGAAGACAAAGCTTTGACCAAAGTGGATCAGGGGGAGGTAGAGTACCAGGTAATGTTGCATGGGTGTGAATCTTGCCCCAGGTCACCTGGATACTTCTGCAAACTGTTCAATATTGTCTTCATGGGAGGTGTGTTCTGAGCACTACTCAGAGAGAGCTTTGCAGGCCAGGCCTCTAAAACAATGAGAGAGACAAGTGAGGCAATTGAGCAAATGCCTGGGACTGCACTGTCACAGGGATTTATTTCACAGCTGGGTTTTCCTATATGTTCCTTTGCACTGCTCAAACATTAACCTTTTCAGAACTTTCTTACTGCCCAGAGCATATTTATGTAGCTGCTTTGAGTTGCATTAGCTTCCTCCCTGCCTTCTCCCTCCCTCCTACAGGATGTTCCCAACCATCCTTGCCTGGCTTTTGCTGCCTTTCCACAGGCAGGTTTGAGAGGTTGCCAGAGACAGCTCTGTGAGTGCCCATGGCTGGCAGTCAGTTGCATTCTTTTCTTCTCTCCTCACACTGCAGCCAGGGATGTGTGCTAGTGAGGACACTCTGAAGAAGAACATGCCTTCCAGCTCTCAGGACAGGAAAACACAAATGAAGACTGGTGTGTCTGCAGCAGCAGGTATTCTTTGTCTTTACATAGTGGCTACAGTTTGCACCAGTAAGTGGTGTGGGTGGCAGGGGATGGGGGAAGAGACACACCATTTTTATAATCAGCACACTTTATATAAGGCCTGTTCAGACCATGGTTTTTGTATAAGTCAACATAATGGCTTGTTTGCTCAGCAGAGAAAGCAAGTGAGGAACTCTTATCTCCACTTCCAGTTCATGAAATGGCATATAAACAGTCTGGTGATTTATTACTGGCCAAGATCAGTACTAAAGAATAGCAGTTGAAGTTGGAGAATGTCCAGAAGAGAGCAGCAAAAAAGGTCAGGTCTTCTAGATCTCCAGTCAGCCAGGAAATGCTGATAGGAGTGTTTAGTCTAGAAAAGACAACTAAATTCTCTGCAGAGGGCAAGACTATTCTTTATGGCCAGCATGAACTTAAAATGCACCAGGGGATGTTTACCTTAAATGTTAGGAAATACTTTCTAACAATAAGAGCAGTGAGGTGCAGAAGAGCGTGGCTTGCATATGGAGAGTGTGCAGTTTCCATGGCCAGATGTGTTACATAGATAAACATATATCAAGAATAGTTTATGTAGAGTCAGTTTTACCCTCAGGTGAACACAGAGGCTGGATGGCTCCTCTCCTGAGCACTTAGCTATGTTTCTCTGTATTAAAGATGCAGGGGAAGAGTGTGACTCACTTGGTGACTCACATTATTACCTCTTCCAAGGCTTCTGCTGGGCTGCAGCTTCTCCCTCCCTACTTACTCAGTGTGGTGCCAAGCCTCAGTGTCACGCTCCAGCTAGACACAGAGAGGCCAGTCCTTCAGCTGTGAAAGCATATTGTGCTAGCTGAAAGCTACTGATTGCAGATCCTGCCTAGGTAGGTAAGAAATGCACCACTGTGCCAGACCTGTGGCTTTTCCATTGCAGATTCCTGCAGCTGACACAGTGAGAGATGCTGTCTGGAAAGAGCCCGTGCACCTGGCCCCTTTCTTTCCCTGTGTAATCCAGCAGCACCCAGAGCTGTTGTACTAGAGATGTTTGGCAGTACCTCTATGCTGCTCCCTGTAGTAGTTATTGCTAGAGCTGTTAGCCATTTCTGAATCTACAGGCTCTACAAAATTAGCTTTCTCCCTTAGTGCAGCAGGTGACTGGCTCAGGGCGTTTGCACCAACACAGAAGCTCTGATGTTGGTTGCAGCTAATTTTGTTTGTGTGTGTATGTGTGATTAAAATACCACACCTTCTAAAAAGGATTCTGCTGCAGGCCTGCCTTGTCTTGTGGTTTTAGGTGCAAAGTGAGAGATGGAACATAAACAGGCTGATTTTTGCTCAGATGAAGTCTTCCTTTGAAAGGCTGACTGGATTTCTGTATATTGCATCATCCTAAGCTTGGAAACCCAGCAGCCTTTGGTCAAAATTCAGAACTTCACAAATTGTTCTGCTACTCGTCTTTGTGGTGCTTACAGCAGAATTACAAGTTTTTTTGGGTCACGTCTTCCCCAGAATTGGCCTGGTTTCCTGACATCCAGTGACTGTTTCCTTGCCTCCAGAGGTAGCATTTATAGGCATTCTGGTGTCCCACGACTTGAGCATCACTAAAAGCTCTGACTAGTGCTCATGTTTAAGGAAAACACTGCTCTTCTGCTGCTCAGAAAGCCAGGCCCTATTGTTTAGGAAATGTTCAGTACTATCTGCACATGAGTAGGAAATTTGGAATCCCAAATGTAAACTCTACTCTTCTCTGATTTGGTTCCCCTTAGCCCAACCTCCTGGTTTTGTCTAGTTGAGAGTGCTGGTGGTGGAAAGGATGTAGAGTTAATATCCAAAGGAGTTACTTATTTGGATTGTTGTGATTATTACAAAGAAGGTTCTCTCCCAAAAAGGGAAAATTAATTTTCAAAATCAAAATTTCAGTAACACTTGAATTCCTACCTTGTCTTAGATACTTCTGAAAATTTCTTGTGTATGTAGAGCTGCAGCCTGTTTAATGGACAGTATCCTACCTCCAGTATTCTTAAGTATAGCTTGCCAAGAGCTACCAACCAGCCAGAACTTTTAAAAGACCAGAGACCTCCTGAGTGAAAATAGGAACTGCTTTAGCTCTGCTCATCGGGTGTGACTAATGGAGCTGAAGGATATTTTCCATTGATTTCAGTGCAAGCAAGATCAAGCTTCTTTTACTTAACATGGCATAGACATTAATTTTGAAAAATTTCAACAAGCTGAATGGAGCAGGCCTTTTCTAAATAGGAACTCAAAGCCATCAAAGAAGCATTATCTGTGTTCCTTCATCCTTTGTGGGTATGACAGGCTGCATCAAGAATACCTAGTACCATCAAAATCCTACCATCATAGCTTCCAAGTGAAAGTACATAAAGCAGTGGTTTGATTCCTACCTGGTATTTAATAACATTGCTGGAGCAATGTTTGTGTTGGCAGTGAAGACTAAAAGAAATCTTTAAGTCTTTTCAGTATTGGAAAACATAAACTTCTAACTCCACAGCAAGCCTGGAGTAATCCTTATCCTGCAGCTATTTTGTTTCTGCTTTCCTGCATACTCAGAAGTCTTATTCCTAGATTTTCTTGCTCTCACAGAGCATAATCAGCCTGTGGAACTCCTTGCTGTGCAGTTTAATAAAAATCAAGAGTTTGAAAAATTAAGAGATTAATTAACCAAGAATCTGAATTAGATATAATAGTCTGTAGTCTTCACATGCTTGAAGAATTTTGAAAAATGTCCTTCATTTATCTGGGTTTAGACACTTGCTGTTTGGACTGAGGAGACTATTTTTTTTTTTTTTAATGGGCACATTACTCATTGTTTAATATCAATTTTCCTGTTGCAAGAGCTGGTCCTCACCATTGCTGTAGCTGGACCAGAGAGTGCCAGCAATAGCCAATTAATAATTCCTGTGTCTTATTGGTGAGTCACAAGCATTTTGGGCTGTAAAATAGTTTCTTTTGAGAGAAGAAAATATTATTGGCAGAAATTGATTTTTTAACTCTCTAGACTTCTGATGAGTGGTGTGTGTCTTCTCATGGGCAGGTAAAGTTGGACCAATTTCTCAGGAAGCATCTGTGGTTCCTGCTGTTGAAAAGGAAGCAAGGCACTCCTCTAACCTGCCAATGACACCCTGCAGTCCTGCTGAACCACCCTGGCTGTCCCTGGCCAAGAAGAAAGCCAAAGCATGGAGTGAAATGCCCCAGATTGTACAATAGCAAATGACATGACCATCCTTCTTTGCATTGCCAATAGCTGTGTTAACTCCACTTAATCCCTTCTTTACTGTGACCATTTTTTTTCTTTCAAGAAATAAGAGCCTTAAAACTTTTGATCAGACTGTTGTATATAAAGACATAATGAAGAAATGCCATTGTGGGCTTAATCTGATGTATTAGGAAGCTGAGCATTCCCTACTACCAGACACTAGGAAAATTTGGTTCATTTTTATATGCTTACACATCTGATGGTGATATTCTGAAAAGACATGCTTCAGGCTTTTGAAACATTTCTCTAGCAAAATATGTTTTTAAAGTCTCTTTTAAAGAAACTTGTTCTTTTAAAAAGACTGTACAGTGTTTTGTAGGGTTTGGCTTTGAGCTAAGAAATTAACGTATGCTTTAAAATATTCACAATGCTGGGCACTGACGCACTGTGAGTCATGGACCCTGATGTCATCACACTTCTTTCTCTAGAGCTCTGTGCTGGGCAGCCTGACTCTGCTTCAGATTGTTAATGATCTGTTTTGTGACAGCTGCAAGATCTAAACACACCTGAGTTGGAGTGGTTCTGGCTTTTGTGTGATTTGAGGTCTCAGTGCTGTTGGTCTTGTGCTTGCTCACAGATCCCCACTGGAATGGCCCTGAGCTGCACACCCATTCTCTCCCATGCACTGGACAACCACCACACTGTAGCATGTGTCTACTTTTTGTTATACCTGTAGAAATCTGGGTAAATTAAACATTCTACTAAAAGAATTGTTCCTTTCTTTAATTATGGCAAATAGTGATTTTTTTTGGTGAGATTCCTCAGCCGATTGTCTCTCTTAAATAGTATGTTGGGGGAGAACTTGCTCCTTAGAAAGTGGCATCTTCTTTCCAAGAAACGCCACCCTCCATGTTCATAAAGATGTGTATTTACTCAGTTGTATGTAGTGTTAGTCATAAAAGGGGCATCTGCTTTCCTTCTTGTCTCATCAGTCTTTAACCATTAACTCAACATCAGTCTGAGAATGTGCAGCTGGAGCAGGGCCTGGCCTTGCAGTCACTCACATTCACAAAAGTTTTGCTGTTGACTTTGAAGGCTGCAGACATTTGAAAAATAAGCTTTGTGAAATGATGTTGGTAGGTTAAGAGACAGTGGCACTTACTGGTGCTTCCAGTTCTTGCAGAATTGCACGTTTATGTAGTTTTTGTTTACAGACAGTGCAAAATTTGAAGGGTGATTGATTGGTTTTAGCTGGAAAGTTGGTCAGAATTTTTAAAGGAAAATATTATCTATTGATAGGATTAACTGCAAACCAAAGAAAATTGGTTTCAGATCAGCTCAAGCAAGACTTTAATCTTCCAGTTTTGGCCTGAATTTAATATGTAGTTTTTGCAATTTGAAAACAGTATTAACGAGGAGGTAGACTGTGATTTTTTTTTTTTTAATAAAGGTGTAAACTTACTTGCCCAGGAAGGCTCAGAATCTATAGATACTATTTATTCTGGACTAACACCAGAAAGGAGTTTGACTTGATAAGGAAACAAGGAGTGGCTTGATAATTGATGCCTATTTTGTAACTTCTTTTTCTCAGCTTTAGGAAGCATATATTTCCTTACAAAGAACTGAAACATTTGTATTTCTCTGAAACTTTTGAGTGTAATGTAAAAGAATTTACTCAGCTTTGATTCCTGGAGTTTTGTACAGCTGTCATCCCAACACAAGCTTACTGATCCTGTGTAAAATACAGGCCTTTCTGTATTTAGCAAACTCTCTTCTCATTCTGTTAATGTGGATTGTGATTCTTCACCCAAAGCGCTGCAATGGATCTATAATCTCTCTTTCCCTGTGTTTACTTTTGATCTTAATATTGTTCCTGTCTTTTATGTTTAGTATGTATATATGTTTTTGTAATCCTTGTCTTGAAGGAACCCCTTTTGTATTCCATTCCCCTATTTGGTTTACTATTAAATGCTGTTGCCAGTGATGATGATATCATTTCTGGGAAGAGGGATGGATGGCCCTCATTCATTCAGGAAGAAATAAAAAGAGGTCTTTGGTCAATATTGACTCTGGATAAACTGCATAGATTTTGTTTTGGGGTCATTTTATGTGACTTAAAACTGATCAACACAGCTGGTCAGACTAAGGAACTTTTCTAAATCTAAGTTTAAGACATCGTGAGAGTGCTGATGGCTTTCCTGTTGCTCTGGAGTTATTGCTCCTTCAGTGAAGGCTTGGTTTGAGGGCAGGCACTCATGGTCATAGGAAGCCTTGAAAATACTTGTTTGTGTGTATGCAAAGAAGCTGCTCTAGGAGATTTTTGGAGTGCTTTAACAAAGAAGGAAAATACTAGAGAATCATGTGATGTATATTTGAAATTCACTTGCATTCTGCATTTCTGCAGTTAATGTTTTCAAGTCTCTCTGCAACTAAGAGGAAAAAAAAGCATGTAGAAAAATCATCAAGACTGAGTCTCATGTAATCAAGGAGGTTAGAAGATGGGATTATTGGATAAATGTTGAAAGATCAGTGATTTATTGTTGCATTTACAGAAGTTGGTAACTCTATTAGCATGGTTTTGAATTCTTGTTCCAGTGTAGTTTTGAGGTGTTCAGTGAGTAAAAATAACTAATATAATAAGCTCATTTTGGGTGATTTTTTCTAGACACAGTCACTGTTTTTAAAAATAAGCTGTATTGAAGTGCAGAGTTCGTTGCAGAATGTCACTGTGAGGTTTTGTGGAATCTGTAGTGGAGGATGCAGGAAGCTGTCTCTGAATTCCCTGTGCCTCTGACTTGGCTCTGTGTGACAGCAGAGGGTGCTGGTGCCATCCCTGAGCAGCGCAGGGGGAGGATTCTGGTGAATGTTTGCGCTGTTCCAGGGAGAGGAAAGCACTAAACACCAGCCTTCTCGTGTAGAACTTCTGATAGAGAGGGCCTCCCTAATGTATTATGTTATGTCTTCTTAAGGGCTGTTGTCTAAAATAAAAGATGTAATTTGTTTTGAAGTATTACAGTAGAAACTCTCAGCTCAGAAAAGCTGCAGCTCCTGAGTGTGTGCCACCTGCTCTCCTAAGTGCTTTTCAGATCAATACAGGAAGGAAATTAGCCTGTGAGGGTACTCTGTCCTTTAGAACTGTTCCTGGAAGAGGATAGATCTGAAGGTAATGAGAGATGTGATTAGCAGCCCAATAAAAAAGGTAAACATTTATCTTTGTCTTTTCCTCCAGTGTTTGATAACCTACCTACAATTTTCTTAGAGATTTATCCTGGTTATAAGATTTGACAAATTTGTCACATCAGTCATCACCAAAATATTAGTAATGATGATGTGGAACCTCTTGGAGAATAGAGCATCTGTTTAAGATTCTGACCTTGATTTGCTTGCTATACTATGAAATTCTTTCTCCTATATGTTGTCAGGAAATATTGCACCCAAAACATCAATATTTGTTGCAGGCTACACCCGGGGATAGTTCTTGGTGCAGAGGTTCACTGAAACCTCTGATTGCCATTGAAAACAGCTTTTTATGTCTTTTATGGAAGTAGGCAGATCAAATAAACTGTAATTCTGGTTTTGTAACACAAACCCATTCATCTGCCCAGAACAAAAGTGTTACTCAGGTATTTCCAGCTGGGTAGTTGAAGGGGCATGGCTTGATGAGGAGTGAAAGTTCAGCATGAGAAATGAAAGGCTTAGAGTGGGAAGTTGCAATTCAAATTACCCTTCCATAGTGGGATTGATCTCAGCCTAAGGAAGGGCACTGAAAGCAATCTTTAAATAGTGATTTTTCCTGCATTTCTCTCTGCGTGTAAGGGATACCAGTGCTCATTGCTTTGAACCACATTAAGGAGGTGAGCACCATGACTGCGCTGCAAATCAAAACCTGGTGTGAGCTGCTGATCAAGTCCACAGCAGAGCAGCACTTTAAAAGGAATTGCTGTATGATCTGTGCATTAAAAATGCAACTTCTTAGGAGTGAACTAAGCCGAACGTTAGCAGCTTCCTCTGACTTGAGGGGCAGATTATTGACTATGGAAAATGTGAGATGCTATTTTTATTCTCATTGTGCTAGGAGTGATTTAAAAAGAAGCTATTTTAATAGCTGTTTATTTTTTAGAGGCAGTTCAAAGAAGAAGAATCTAGAGGCAGATTATCTAAACAGGATTATTAACTGTCAAGTCTTGGACTGATCTGTAAGCCAAGTTAGCCACTAAACAAGAAGCAGGTAAGGAAATGGGTGAAGCATGGAGTATTTAATTTATATAATTTTGTATGATGTAGAAATAGAAAGACAGAGGAAGAGGAAGAGACTGATTGACATAAATAACCTACATGGAAAAGGTTGTTTGGTACCTGAAAGCCTCATTCCAGCCTTTCTTTCCTCTGCCTCAGAATATATTACTTCCCTCTCTAAGCATTCTTATTTTTCATTTGGGGGATCAAAAACCCAATTTTTACTTAACCTGTTTTGTAGTCAGTCCTATTTTATAGAATTTGGATGAAAAGCTGACAAATGCAAGATCACCTGTCAATGCTGGCAATCCTTGTTCAAAGTTCACCCTAATCTATGTGGTTAAACTAATATTTCATTGCATTTTCTCTATTATACCATTCTGGCTCCAAATTAGTTTTTGATTTACAGGTATTTTTCCAATACAGAAGGGTGGGATTAACTGCTTTAAAATTAGAGCCTTTCTACATTACTTAGGAATATGTTTCCGTGGCATTGAGGTAACTTCTTCCAAGTTACACAATAAGTTCCCTGTAGCAACTGCAGCAATGTATGGGAAAAGGTCGAAGTCCTGAGGCTGTGCTGTGTTTCCATAGAGTTGAAATTCCATGCAGCAGCCTCGCCTGATGGTGTCACAGCAGTGCTGAGAGCTGGCAGAGCAGCAGGGGATGCTGCTGGTTGGCTCCTTGGGGTGGCACTTGGGCTGTGCTCAGTGTCACTGGTGACGTGGGCAAGGGGTAAAGTGACAGGCACTGAGCAGCACTGCAGGGGTGACTTGCACCCCAAAGGTGCAAATTTACCAGTTGTGCCTGTGGGATGAAATAACTCCACTGGACTTTGTGAGCTGTAGAAATATGTCTTGTTCATACAGGAGTAAATAAAGTGACATTTCTGTCACAGCTAGATGTACAAATTAGGATATATCTACATTAAACTAGAGCTGTGTTTTAAATATAAGAGGCATTTACTCAGTCTGGATCCTGAGTCATACATATTTCAAAGAGGAGGAATAAATATATGTTTTAGTACAGCATTCAATTCGTAAAGAGAGTTCTGCCCAAAGATGAGTGACCTCATCTGTAGTTGCATGAAAAAAATCAGAACAGAGCCTCATTTGTGGGGGTTTTTCTTCCACTTTGAGAGAACAATTTATTACACAAGCATCCTTAGTGTGATGATCCCAATAAAAAAATAATTGTCTCCTTACTTTGCATTGTTTATAAAATAAGAGCTTTGGCTGTACTTCATCCTGTGGTAGAATAATCACAAAATAATTGAGTGTAAAATGCTAGAAAAATCAATATCAGTTCCCATTTTCTATTTATTTCATAATTTCAGAGCATTACTTTCTACTAAAGCCCAAATTCTGCAAGGTACTTCATCATGTTCAGTGTGGGCTGAGGCTTGGACTGACCCCGTGGGGCCTGTCCAAAGGCAGATTGTGGGTTTAGTCCTGCTCTTCACTGGACAAATTGGATTAGGCCCCTTTTAAGAGATGTTTGAGCAAAGTGGAACAAAGCTTTCAGGAATGTGTGTTATTTTTATAATAGCAAACCATGACGTGCAAATTCAAAAGAAATAACTCAGGGGTTGATATGGCATGGGCTGATGTGACAAAGCATAATATTGCAATCTTGAGTCCAACCATACTTGGATGGGAGAAAAGTTGGGTCTTAGCACTTACTCCTGGGAATCCAAGCCTGGTATCCCAGGTTGGTGGGGCTCTGGGCTGTGCTCAGTCTACTGCCTCTGGGACGTGTGTTTGCCTTAGACTTGCTGGCTGTGAAGGTCTTCACTTATTCCTAGGTAATGCACCTAAAAGGGTATCTGAAGTGCTCAGAAGTTCCAAGCAAATGCATCTTCAGTAAAGCCACATTCTCAGTCACCCCTGAGAGTCCCTTAAATCCCAGTGAGCAGCAGCTGCTCCGTGCAGTTCCTGTGCCCGGAGGGGCCCTGCCCGTTTGGCTTTGCATTCAGACAGCAGCTCCCTCCTGCCATTCAGCAGCAGAAGAGTTGGTGCAGCTTCAGCTTAGGGGCTCTCTTGAGAGAGCTGTGGCCAGTCCTTACCCAGACAGGTTGTTCCATGGTGTGTTTGATTAATCTGGCTCACTGGGTTTCCTCCAGTACCGGTGGACCGGTGGCTTTATGGCTGCCAGCCACTGCTTTGGCCCAGTGTGCTCATTCACGTACAACAACTTCACCAAAGTCACTGCAATTGACAGGAACTGAGTGAATGTAATTTATGTTGGTTTTTATCCTATTCCATCCTTTTCCAATGGATTTCACCTTTGAAGGCAGCAGCTCAAAAGTGAGAGTATGCAGACACACTGCTCTAATTGATTTTTAGAGCACACCACTCCTTTAAAGGGCAGTTTGCATCTCTGAAAGCTAATGCCACAGCAGACAGAGCTGGCACGGCACGGTGGGACGCCTGGACCCCTCTGTGGAGAGACTTAGGGTGTGGCAGAGCCTATACCCTTCCCTGCCCGGCGTTGTGCTGCCGGTCAGCAGCCCGGGCCCCGGCTGGAGCGGGGTGCAGCGAGGCCGGGCCCGTCCCTCAGGGGCTCGGCGGCGGGGCCGGGCCGGGCCCGTCCCTCAGGGGCTCGGCGGCGGGCCCGTCCCGCCCGGGCTGCCCGCCGCTCCGCAGAGCCCTGGCGTTTGTTTGCTCTCCCCTGGTGTTTCCCTCGCTGTGCTGATGTAACCGTTGCATAATAACCTAGCCCTCAAAATTACTTTCTCAGTTTTTGCCGTGTGGGAGCAGCGGAGCCAGAGGTGCCGGAACGTCGGATTCCTTTGCTCGGACCAGCCGCTTGTCACTCCTGTCTCTCTTTAATAATGGGAGTCTCAGGAGTGGGTGCACACAATTTTGCATTGACTGAGCAGAAAAACCAACAGTTTTCCAGACAGAACTCATACTTTTTCGAGAATTTTGCATTTGTTTTTATTAACAGTATGGGGCTGTAACCACAGCACTGCAATTAAGATTTTTTATTTTAGGGAGTGACCTAAGCAGCAACAATCTTTATGCAATTTCCAAAGAAATGTAAAATAACAACAAGGATTTCAGTGTTAAGTGGCACTTGGAGCTTTCTTTCAGATCTGAGGAACAGCTCTGTCAGACAGGAACAATCTGCTAAAGCCAATGGAATTAGTTTGGTCTAAATAAGATTATAATTGGGCCTTTCTGTTTCTGCATTGCTCAAAAATAAATCCCAGTAAACAACTTGAGGTCAAGTCTCCTCTTAGCTATGCCAGAACTGTGTTGAAATTGGGGCAAATTGCCCCAAATTAACACTGTCTGATAGCCTACAGCATAAAAATGGTTAAATATATATCTGTGTTTCCTAGGTAGCCCTTTCAGAACTTGACTTGTAATTAACAGTTGTAGTCTCTTACTAGAAATACTGTTTTGTTGGCTTCTTTGACTTCCTCAAGTTTACATACAGCAACAGCCTCCTTTGCAACCTCACAAAAGTCACTGGAATGGACAGGAACTGAGTGAATGTAATTTGTTTAAGTTGTCTGTCACTGCAGACATTCCTTCCCCTGTGCTGTCCCAAGGTGGGAGATTTCACAGCCTGACCAAGCTGAGATTTCGGTTCTGTGTGCTGTGGAACTGTAATGCAGAGATGCTGCTCTGGTCCAAGTTTGGATCCGAACTCTCTCAAAGCGTGGAGATATTTGGATATTTTAAACCCATACAATTTTCTTGTTCTTATAAACAGTGTTAATTTTGGAGTCACTCTATTAATATGCAGCCTAATAGCAGAATAGCTGCTACTTACTATCAACACATAATCGTAAATATTTCTACTAATAGCCCAAACCTGACATTCTGACTCTAATTAATCTGATTATGCTTAATAATGAATTACATTAATGATTTGGACATATTTTTTAACTGGTGAGGCTGCTAATCAGTTTCGCTAAAGTGGCATTCTCTGAGCTAGAGATTTACCTTGCTTGAAGGCAGTATTAATCCCTGGCTAAAAAGATGACTGTCTTTGTATTTCTGGAATCATCAAACTAACCTTTTTTTTTCCCTTTTATTCTTTGTAGTGCAGTGATGTGCTTTGAAAGAAATCAATTTATGGGAAACAGTCTGTCTACAGCACGAAAAATACTTTTGGGGTAGGTCTGAATTTATTTTTGCTTTCTGAAGTCTTTGATGAGTTAACAGCTGTGTGCTTAAAGCACAGAAATGAGAGCTAAACTGAATGACCTGTGACCATGTATTGTCACAGAAGCAGTGAAGTGCCTGTGTCTAATGCAGGCCTATGTTTGGAGGCAAATTTTCTCTAGCTAGAAAGGGCTGAAAATAGGAAGCAGGTTTCCATTCTGGTTTCCCAGAAAAGAGTGTGTGTTTTGGCTCCAAAGGAAGCAGGGAGTAGACATAGAGCTTTTGCCTGTTTTCTACAGGATATCCCACTTCACACTTGCATGATACCTATTTCATGGAATATATTCTGCAAATTTGCCTTCTAGCACTGGTTTGCTGTGGAAGCTTGTCCAGCATCTTTTATGCTTTGGTGAGACCTGCAGGACTTGTGGGTGGTTGACTTTGACCAATGTGAAATGATGGTTTCACCTTCAGTGCCTTTGCTGAACTACCACTGATGCAAACTACCTCCACAGAATAAACCCAGTGTAAACTTTTCTTAAAGGATTGAGGGAAAAAAGTTGGTCTCTGGCAATGAAATGCTGTTTTTATTTTAGGCTTCTCAATGTATGAGTGAGGAAGTAATCTGATTAGCACATTTGCTAGAGAAATGAACCAATGGGAAGGTGAAAATATTAATAAAATACAGAGTTGATTTATACTCAAACTGGCCTTTAAATTTGCAATATATGCTGTAAGAACATGCTTATATAACCTCTCTTTCTATTCATAAAGGTTTATGTGGGTCTATATTGAATTATGCATTTAAAATTAATCCACTGAGGCAGCCCACTGAGATGCCACTTCTCATTTAGTAACTGCATTAAGGACTTTGTGCTTCATTTAGAAACTGTGAGAAGCTTGCTTTGTGCTGTGGAGAGGAACTGGCCTGCCAGATTCAGGCTGGCTATTATAGGGTCTTTAAAACCACCGTGTCTCTGTGTCTGTCTCTCCCCAAGTTACCAGTAAAACTCTATTCTTGACTCGTGTGACGCGACTCGGGCAGCTTGGCTGAACCTGACAGACCAGACCGACCCGTGTCAGATTCCTAGGAAAGATTCATGGAGGTTTTCTTCAGGGGCTGGGAACAGCTGATTCTGCCTTTGCAAGGCTCTGGGGACCCAGAATGAACAGACGCACACATCAGGGTTTTGTACCAGCAGCTGTAATTCAGATTTATTAAGTGCTTTGTTTGTGCAGCTTTCCAGTTCCTCAGACATTGCAAAAGGGTCAAGAGCTCTTCTAGATGTTTACATGGATTTTATTCTAAGAAATCTTAGACTGTTGGTTTGTCAGATGTGCATTCTTCAGAGTGCAATTATGCTGCAAAAATGGCATTGTGAGGCTCTAGGTTGTGTCTAAACTAAACTTCTTAAGCTTAAAAATAAAAGCTTACTCGTTGTGCATATCCACACTAGTGAAAAAAAAAACAGATTGACATATCTACAAAGCTTATCTTGTTGATTACAGAAATTGACTTGTTGTGGGAATGAGAGCCTTAATTGGCTCTGGGCAAACCTATTGTCTCTCTGTTCTGCTTTTGGTTGTTGTTATCATTAAGATGGTGCTTTGTGGCCTTTGTTTGAAAAACTTGTGAAATACCTGGCAAGGTGCAGTTTGTATTTCTCATTCTGAGAACTGTGCTTATACTGCTAAAATATTCAAGTGTCTTCTGAATAATTAAGAAGTTAATTCTGTGAATACTGACACTGAAGAAGTTTTCTCTCATACCGAGTTGTGTATCTTCTCTTCCATGTTTCCCACCACATTTTTCCCTGTCCCTTGTATTCTCCACTCCACCTTGCAGATACTCCAGAGCCACCTGGAAGTTCACCATGTTCTCTCTGTGTGCACCTGCGTGTTGGGTGATTGGCTGGCAGGCTGAAATTTGAAAGGTGGTAGAAATATAAAAAAATATTGGTTAAAAGTCTTGTTCAAAACTTCTCAGAGATGATGGATGTGCAGGACCATATTGTAAGTGAAGTTCTGTATAAACCCAGGTTAAAAGTATAAATATTTGTAAGAACATTTTTACATTGTCTCCACTTACCAAACATGTTTTGTTTGCTGCTTTATTTCTGTGTGAGAGAATTGATATGCGTGACTTACTAGAGGGAAGCTAAGTTGGAAAAAGGGATTTTCATGTTAGTACAGAAAGTGCTTATTCCCCTGATCATTTCTATCTGCTAAAGGATTAAACTCCATAGTCTAGATTCAGCTGCTATAAAAATTTGTCTCTTGCATGTATGACTGTGCTGTACTAGATGAAGGTTTCACTGCTGCAGGGTGTCACGCAGCCAGTCCCAGAGAGGACTTTGACTATCAGGGTAGATACTTTAAGTAAAATGCAGAAGGGAAGGTAAATAACATCTATATATAATAGACATCATTTTAAAACAGTCTAGCCTTTGACAGATATATAACAAAATTAAGACTGAAATCCTCAAAGTTATTTAGGTGTCTCATTAATGCAATGGATGTGTGACTATTTAGGGACCTGAAGTTAAATCAGAAAATAATGAACATCTTGAGGAAATTATTATCAAAGATTAAAATAGATCAGAAACATCTTTCTTTAAGTCTCACCATTTAAAGGACTTCTTACAGGTTTATTTGTGTTTAGATTAAGGGTAAATAAGATCATAAAATTAAATGTTCATTTTGATATATGAAAAGCAACTGGTTGCATAACTGCCGAGTTATGAAACCTATATTTTTGTCCTCTGCATTCTGAACATCTGTGGCCTATATTTAATTGTAGTTTTCATCTTCAGTTTGAAGAAACAATGTTTAGCCTGAAGACAAAAGTGATCAGTGTAGTGAAATCAGCTAAATAGTGTGGCTGAGTCTCACTTGCTAATGGAAAAGGCATTTTTATGCATGCTCTAACTTAGAAATGTTATTCATTTGATAGCTTATATACAGTTAAAGATGCTAAGACATGGAGGGATTGTACCTCAAGAGGAACAGGTGCGTAAAGATAGAAACTGGGGCCATATTGCACCATCAATTTTTAAACAGAAATCTGTACTGGTTCCAGTAGGAAGTAATTCTGGTAAAATATTGATGTGATATGACCCATGGGCAAGAAATAAGGAAATGTGCAAAGTACAGCAAGCCAGTAGAAGTAGGGGAAATTATATGAAATTATGAAACAAGAGGAATGAGCAACTTCTGAAGTAATACTCCTGAAAAGTCTGGAGAATGATACAGAAAGGAGGTTTTACATAGGGTGGCAACATGATAATGTCATCACCTTTCCCTCAGCAGAAGCCAGAGAGCTTCAGCCCAGATTTGCAGCTGTGATCTGTGTTTGTAGTTGGTCCGTATAATGGACTGGATGAGGTTTCTGTTTCAGTCAGCCTCTTTTTTTGACATGTAATTCAAATCCAAATGCTAATCTGCATTTGTGACTCAGAAATCTCTAAGTGACATCCTTACCAAAGAAAGAAAAGATGGAGCTTTCATGTAGAAATAGAAAGGTGATGTTTGAAGGATGTTTTTTAATTTTTAAAATGCAGGTAGTCAAGAACTTCTGAGATGTTTGTGTTCAATTTGCTTCCATATTATTGTAGCTGTTAAATTCAAGGTCTCCATAGGCTTCTTAGCCCATGTCTGAGTTGCAAATCAAGCTGTCTGCAAGTATACACTAGTGACAAAAAACAAAGCAGGTTAGGAAGTTTTAATTTTAAAACAAATTCTGTTGTTAGATGTAAATCTGAGGTTTCCCAGATGCAATCTTCAGGAGAGATCTTGAGGTAAAACTACAGTTTTTTCCAAACACAATAGGATTTATTTCCACAGAGGTAAGGAATTCTAAACTCCAGTTTCTGCCTGCACATCTCAGGAAATAGACAGTTGGTTTGTCTGGCTTGGGATGGGCTGCTCAGTAATGAGGTCTTGTTCATAGCCATGGCATTCCAGAGCCCTACCAACGAGGGGTCCCAGTTAACTGAACTGAAGGTGGAAATATTACCATCTGCTATTAAAATGTAACTTCTCATATTCTGCCAGAGACATAATAAGCATTTTGAGAGTTTTCTAACACATTGCCATTTATTTCCCCACATTGGATCTGTAGATTGAAAAGAACAAAAAAAGGAACCCTCAAACATACGCCGATAACACATGCATATTTATGCAGCCAGCAGTTCCCTTGTTTAAGAAGAATACTCAAAGAATTAAATTTCATAATTTTCTGAAATAGCAAGGACATTTAAAGAGCATCTGTGGATTAGACTGAGTAAGTTTGTTCTGTGAATTGCTTGAAAAGAAAACAGACTCTTCCTAGGTATTGCAACAAATTGTTCCCAGCACTTCAGCTTAACACAGTAAATGAAAATTCAGAGGAAGCAGCACAATATTGGATGAACCTGCTTCAGAACATTGGCTCAGGCCACAAAGCAAGTAATTAACAAGCTGAATGAAGCATTTAAGCCCACGCCTTATCATTTATGTAACTAACCTTTGAGTTTTGGACGCACTGGTATGCTGCAGTGAAGCCTACACAGTGTTTCTTTTATGTGTGTGTATTGAGCAAATGGGAAATGCATACCCTGCCATTTGTTTTTCACATTTTCAGCACTTATCAGAGTTCTCTGGCTGAGTGATCTTATATTGCAAAAATGTACGCCTCTTGGTCCTTTTTTCTGTAGTGCAGTATGAATCTAGACAAGCCTCAGCCTGGCTGTGTGTGGGGGGATGTATTCTGCTTTTAAGGGTGCTTCTGAGCTTGTTTAAAGCATCATTAGTAGCACTAGAAAAGAATTAATTGAATGCCACTTTTCACCAAAGAAGCGAGTAACAAAAAGACTGATGGGGATTCTGCAAAATCCTTGTTTGTGGAGGCAGCCTTCAAAAACAGCTTTGAAAACAAATCAGGAATGCTGTGAACCAATGAGGTCTCAAAAGAAGTGGTGTCCATCCTCGTCACACATCTGTTTTTCCCATCCTGAGAAAAACTGGGCATGATAGGAATGCTGAGACTGCTGATGACAACATTAGTTTCCTACAGAGCTCATGAGATAGAAGTGGAGTGTAACATCACCTCTGCACTTGGGAAATGAGTCATTTTGCTTATTAATGCTCTCGCTTTTGTCTCTCCCTCCTGTTCTTTTCTCCATCACTTTATAACCAGACTTATTTGGAACTCTTGTGAGACAAATACCATTTCTCCTTGGCAGGAGGAAAATAAAATAGCATACTTAACATGGTTATATAACACACTGCTATGCATGCCTAAAATGAGGTCATTTTGATTAATATATTTATCTGGTGTGCAGCTGTAACAGGACATGTAATTGTGATTAAAAGACCACCGTTTTCTTTAGTCTCTTTGCAATGGCCTTTGGTTTTTGTAACTAATATCCCAGAACCTGATGGCAGTTAGTTGCTGGTTATGTAATAATTTGTGCCCTGGGGTTATGGTCCTAGCTTTCCAAACCTTGGAAAATTGTAGCGGGGAAACACAATTTCCTTCCTCTCTTCTTTCCTCTGTCAGAAGTTAGGTAAGAATTCTGCACTAATTATGTTTATTAGAAGTAATTCAGCAACATATGCATAGAAGGAGGAAAGAGAATGGGGCAAACTGTGTAATTCCCTAAAGTAGGAAATGTTGCTGGATGATGGAGAAAGTAAAAAGATGAGAGGAGTGATAAAGCCAGTTACAGTGATCCAGGAGAAAAAGTGGAGCAGCATGCTGCAAATGTCTCTAGTATCATCTGTGGGAAAGAGAACCGGTAGAATCTGCTTTTGGAATACAAGCAGATGTATTTTTCTTTTGGGATGTTGAGCTGCCATTCTTCAAAGTTCTGACGCATCCGGTTCTATTTCGGTTTGATGACTCCTAACGAGACACGTTAGGCTGCTGCTGCTCAGAAGCCAGCATTTAAAAACACTGTTTTTCTGTTCCACTCTTTCTGGCAAAAAGCTCGTTATTCAAGTACTTGCTCTAACCTTTAGTTACCCTGGTTGCATAACTGGAAAGCAGCATCCCACCATGCACTTCTGTGACCCAGTTGTGCCTTTCCAGTAGTGACTTTATGAGTTATGAAAGGTGTGTCTGCCACATTGCTACAGAAGCATTTACTCTACTGACCCTGATTTCCTAAATATTATATAGTCATTGTTCACTAAGGAGTAAAAACAATGTAAAAGCATGTGAAAAAACCCCTAATTCCACTATGTTGAAAGTCCCTGTGTTATGCTCTTTAGCCTTGATAGTGTTTGGACTTCTCATTGATAAAAAAAATACTTGTAGAACCAATTTTAAAATCATTAATGCTTCAGTAATCTTTCAAAATTAATTTTAGATGGTACATTCAGTACTAATAGTCACAGTACAAATCATTGACTCATCCAAGGAAGAGCCTGAATAACAATTGCTTTGTTGAACTGATTTGCAGTCTAAATTGTGATGTGCAGCTTTCACATTTTCTAGACTGTCTGCAGACTTGCTAAAATCCTTCCACATTATCGTATCATCTATTACCCTGTATTCTACTCATGATAAAACCTCCCTGTGGATGAGAATGAATTTCTAATGTCTCATAGAGAAAACTGTTTATTGCTAGCATTACTTTTACAAAGTCTCTGTAGCTCACAGAAAACACAAAAGAGACATGTGCTTGGTTTTTTTGCCATCAGATAATACAGCATAAGTCAGTTATATAAAGTCCCTTACATAAATAGCTTAATTCTCCTTTCATTTATATGGAATTATAAATCAAGAGCAGATCTACTGAAACAAAAGATGTTACACTAGCATAAAACAGGTATTGACAGCATGTGCATACTTTCATTATATAGATTCTTCCAGCCAGTGATTTTTCTTTTGGGGGGCTTTAGCAATCTGAAAATCATCCTGTCTTGAGAACTAAAGTATTTAGTATGCGTCAGCTGAAGGCTGGTCTTCATAGCAAAGCTACCTTTCCATCAGTTTTCTAGTAGCCTCTGTACATTAATTTTTGTTATCAATATACAATTTATCTGTGTAGTTAAAATATGACATTGCTCTTGTCTAGTGAGCATGATATAACCAGTTCTTCTGTTGTGTAGGTTGTAGAGAGCTTGATATTAGTGACTGATGATAAAAGCCTGTTTGAAAATCAGGAAGACCTTTAACAACCCATCCTAGCCCTACAACAGTTTAGTAAAGCAGTTTCTAGTCTTCTTTCATCTGTACATGTGGGCCAAGAGGCTGAGAGATGGCATTCCTTACCTTATCCTTGGTTGTGTAGTATGGAGAAAAGACCAGGCAATCTCTGGCTCCTACAGTAGAGGCTAAAGACCTGTTGAAATTAAGAAGTCAGCACCTCTTTTGAAGATAAAAACTGTTGCCATTATACCTTTCACCCAGTCACACAGAGAACCAGGGCACATTAAGAGAAGTTCCAGGATTTTGTGGCATCTTTCACAGAACAAAAACATGTTACTGACAGCATTTTGAAGCTGGGGCAGGTCACAGGCAGGTCCCATGTCCCTTTGCCCAGCATGGCACAGGGTCCTGATGCCATGCACAGCAAAGTCAGCACAGGGTCTTGTGTCAGGGACTGGGGAGCAAAGGCTGACTGGAAACAGTGGCTTTCCTTTAACTGCTTTACAGGATAGAAATCATCCAAAATTGCTAATGATCATTCTAATATGAAGCATTATGTAAGTGTGGATGACTTTAGCATATTTCAAATACCATTTGAATCAATCTGTGTAGGTACAGTTATAAAACGAGGACATAGTGAGAAAGTAGTTGGGAAATATTTTGCTATCCTATATTTGGGTTAAATTCTGTTTCATATTGCATCTAAACCCCTCTTTTTTATAACCACTCTTAAAGCTTTTAAAACTAAAGTTATGACTTCAAAACAATAGTTTAAATCAACACGTTCCCAAGAAAAGGTCCAGTTTTGATTTACTATTTCTGATGAAAATGCACTTCAACCAAAACTTCCTCTGATCAGACACAAATATAATTTCTCATAGATAACAGAGGCCTTGACATAATGAGTTGTAGGCTCACCATAGGCCTTAGCCTGTGCCCTGGATTCTAAAGTAAATGCAGAGTCTGAACAAGCTTACGTAAGAGGCCAGCAAGGCAACCTCTGACCCCAGAGTGGCTGGGGCTCAGGCAGCAAGTCACAAGCATGCTGCAGCTCTCTTAAATGACAAGGCAAATGAAGCAGCCCATACATATGTAACTTGCAAAAAATTTCAAATCTTCATATTTTTTGTAGAATAAACTCTTAGTATTAGGTTTATGAATAAAGGTATTCCCTAGCTTTCTCTGTGAAGTTGAGTCTGACAGCCCTATGGAACTTCTGAAGTGGTCACCACTGAGAACAATCCTTTCATCACCACACAGACACAGCTCAAATGTGGCTGGGATGCACTCCTGCCTGAGACAGTAAATGAAAAGGTATCCTGGGCATCGGTTTAAATCACAGCAACCTGAAAAGCAAATAGCAATGCAGCAGAGGAACCAAAGCCCACAGAAGTGCAGTGTAGTGCAGTAAGCCAGGCCTTCAGCTCCCATCCTTTTCACTTTACCACAGCAACAAAGGAAGAAAGGAAGGGAAATAAAACCAAGCCCAAACCCTCCCCCCAAACCAGCAGCACCTGCTGTCATCTTTCACAACATCTGAGGTTTGAAGAACTTAATTTCTATTGTTTGGCTTCTTGACTTCAAGTGTTGTTGTGTGACTGCAGGATACAGGACTTGTTCTTTGTTCCTTTATCTAAAAGACCTGCAAAAAGCAGCTCCCCTGTAATATTTGTTTGCCTCTGTAGTTGTTATGCAAGCCAAAGAGTAAAGAAGACAAAAATTTTAATTAGGAAACAACTCTCCACACAGACTTTGTTGGTACAACATAGTTATAAGTACATCTACAAACACATACAGGTTCTTTGGACTATGATTTTTTAAAATATATTTTATATGACAATGCAAACAAATCTGGAAAAAAAACCAAATTACTTCAGACTTATGTAGAGGTAGCTGAACAGTATTCTGTCCAGTGATATGAGAGTATAACTTAAGTTTCATTTCAAGTTCATTACAGTGCACAAAAGGATGTTTTACAAACAAATGGAATATACAAGTCCACAAAACATTTTATTTAAAATGGCTTGATAGATATATTTCTGGCACTCTTGTAACCACATAGCTTGATGGAATTAAATTGGACAAGTATATGGTTCTAAATTAAGACATCTTACACAGATAGTCTTTTGCTCCTCATTTTTGTACTTCTCCCGTTCCTTATCAGGGAATTATAGAAGCTATTACATTGTTTTTGCTACACTTCTGCTCTGTAAACCTTTGTTCTGCAAACTGAATGTAAAGATTAAAAGCTGCATATGTTTTATATTTATAAAATATATGGCTATGACTATTAAAAAGCTCAAGAATGGCAATAACAGAATACAGGCACTTCTATGTGAGGGTTACTTTAGACCTTATGAAAATCCAACATCAGTAAGCACTTCACATGATACCTGGATGAGTAAGTCAATGTAATAGTTCAGGTTTTTATTATCCACCATTTCAATCCTGTCTAAGCAGATTAGTTTCTTTCTTCTTTCAGACAATATTTATTTAGCAAAGTGTTTCAAGAGAGTGACTTTGCTCAAACTACCATTTTGCTATTGCCATAAGACTTCCAGTGATTTACTGGGCTTTGGAAATAAACCCCAGCTCCTAAACTACATGCTGCACTAGTTTCAGTTGTGAATTAAAGGAGAACTAAGGGGTTGAAAAGAGGGATTGTGTTTGTCTGATGTAGGACTTGGGGGAAATGGGGAGCACTACCCTAAGTGCACATAGATCCATGGGGTTTTTATGCACAAAACCCCTCTAGATAAATTTCACTTTCTTTTTTAAATAAGTGTTTGTGAACATGTTCTCCATTCCTAAACATTGCATTTAAATACAACTCCTGTCATTGATTTAAACACCAGTAAAACTTCAGCACCAAGTAGAAATCATTAAAAAGAAAAGTTTTTACAATGAGAACAATCAACTTCCCAGGGAAGTGTTGGATTTCCCAACACTGGACTCTTGTAAGATTTGGCTGGATAGCCTGCTGGACCATCTTGCCTAGACCATGCTTTTGCAAAGAAAAGTTGGACCCGCTGATCCTTGAGGTCTCTTTCAACCTGGGATTCCATGATTGTGTGAAAAGACCATCTAAACCAGAACTCAACTCTATGAAGCTCTTTCTCTACAGAACAGATTAACACAGACCTGCTACATCCAAATCCACTTTTTTTTTTAGATTAAAACAATCTTTGGATTAATAAATCCATGGTTGAGGTGTTCTGTCAGTGAGCAGTGGTGCAGGACAGAAGGACGGGGAGCCACACGTCTGACAGCTGGTATCTCTTATTGCTACACTGTCATGGAAGATAGCAGCACTTAAAGGAATTACAGAAAAAAAGCAAGAGGAACTTTTACAGCTAACACCAGAATGTCACTTAAGACTCAGCATAAAGGCCTATCACACCATTTTATCATTTCATTATTAAAACTACTGAACTACTGTCTAAGCAGCCTATGCATTACCTATGCCCCACAACAATTAATCAATATTTCTGACCACTCAGGAAATGCAAGTTTGAATCATGATTTTTGTTTTGTTGGGTTTTTTGTTTTTACCAGATGAGCAAGACTGGTTATAAAACTGGGTTTGGTGTCTAGAAAAATGTGAGCAGCTTAACTAAAATATTCCCCCAATTAGTACTTTATCTGATCAATGTTATTTCTATAAATAAACTGAAGGTATTTTTAAATCTGTTCAGCTGTTTATTCATGCCTGTGATAAATGTTGCATTTACATCCTTGTACTTATTTATGCAACTAAAAAAATCAGTGGTAGTGTGGCAAAACTAGATTTTTAAAAATTTTAAACATCATTACTGAATCCTTACCATCTCAACATAATGAAGGTTAAGGGTACTCCTTGTCCAGTTTTTCCTGGACAGGTTTGTGCTCTCTAGCATCTGTCTTTCTCAGTATTGGTTTTCATTTCTGATGGAATTTGCAGACTTTAGCCATTAATCTAGGATGTGTGGCCATAGAGCAGCCCCAGCAAGAATGCTACTGTACCTGTACAGTTGGAATTTTGATTTGTTGTGCATATGCAGATCACCTGCTTGCATTACATGCAGTAGGTCCAGTGTTTCCAGGCTGCAGCAAATGCACAGGGTGTTCACGATGCAGGGCATGTACACAAGTCTCTGCTTGGAAATTCTGGCAGCTTTACTCAAGGCTAACAGAAAAGACAATATTCATCTTTAAAATCAAGGATTCTTTCCATGACATCTTTTCTAAAACAACAAAATAGGCAGAATGAGTATGTAGAAGACACAGCATGCAGGATAAAAAAATAATTATATCAGTGAGAAAACAGTTTAAATTAGGTATTTAAGCTCCTTTTCTTACAGATAAGAGTAAGAAAAGTAGAAGCTTTTTTTCCTGTGGGAGCAATATGAGACACTTATGCTCTGCAATAGTACATAATGGTTTGTGGAAGAATTGCATTTAATGCAGTTTCACTTCCAAACAAGTAGAAATCACTTTGTTGACTTATGAACACAAAATGCCACAGCAGGTGTCAGCCACCACCACTTGGTACTGTTCAGAAGATGTAGGTGTTTTTATACATTGTTTACAGCATGCCAAATACCATTCCATGGAGGAAGTGCAGCAATCCAGCAGTATGGAAGGAAGTTACAGCATTTCCAAAGTAGCTCAATGCAAACAGGATACAGATTCCATGTGCACCACAAGGGTGAAACATGTTTGTCTTCCATTTGCTTCTTTGGTACCCTTATAAAAAAGTTCTACAGAATTTAACAAAAGGGGAACAAAGGTAGCTTTATGGAAACTAATTTTAACTAACAAATATTTCTGATGAGATAATGGAAAAACATGCAGAAAAACTACATTAAATCCTACTGCATTTTTCTCATGAAGGCATGAAATGGCAGAGTGCTATCCTGCATAAAAAAACTCAAGGAAATTTATAGCATTCTATAACATTCTCACTTCATTCTAGTTTTTGCCACTGAAAAGGAAAAGAGTAGCTTAGAATAAAAGGCCCAGTTTTGCTCACATTGAAATCAGTGAAAGTCAAAATCAGATGGAGGTAAGAGCAGTCCCAGAAAGTGGTACACTGTAAGCATAAAAGCAGCAAAACAAATATATGAACTGTTTAAAAAAAAATCAAAACCAAGACACTTCCTGTTCTCATTTCTGCTCTATTTTTACCTGCTTTATAGCTAGAAGTAATCACACTAAAATTCACTTGCCTTCCTTGGGAGATAACTATTATTAGCAACACTACCCAATCTCTTAAGAGAAAAGCAATGGCTGGGTAGAGATTTGAAGCTAACAGAAGCCTGAAGGTTGGGGTGAAATAAATAGCATTTATTACAACATATTCCTTCTTATGTGACACAAACTACCCTCTGAGTCCTACAGTTCAAAATAATTCCCCCCTCCCCCTCCCATACACACACTCCAAAGCCAAATCCCACCAAACAGTTAAAAGAAATAAAAACTCAACAGCAACAACAGTTGATGGAAACAAAAAAGAAAAAAAAAAGAAAAAAAAAATCTATGTATTAACCTACAATGAAATGACACCAGTACTTCCAGTTTTCTCTAGGATAAGCCACTTTCCATATATTGCAGCTCTTTCTTCGCAGTTGTTTGTAGCCATTGTCCATTTTTGCAAGAAAGAGTTCAGATAAAAATTCAACTTCAAGTTATTCTGTTCTGTGAAATATTAGGGGTCAGATCCTTCTGTCACCACTAGGGTCAGTTCTCACTGACATCAACCATCAGTACTTGAATCTACCCAAGCACAAACACAAGCTTAAGCAGGTGCTTGACTGTTTGGTTGTATCAGGAACCTCTCCACAAGCATAGCATGAACCTTCAACAGCTGTGCTTGAATTAACTCAGACAATCTGTGTATTCAAAGACTTCAAGGCAGGATGTTTTGGGGGCGTTCTTAAGCTACAGTAGAACTGGGGATGAGTAGAAAAACATTCAAAGTATTTGAACACAAATAACTGAAAAATTATCAAAGCAGTTGCTTGTGCACTGCAAGAATCATCATTTTTGCCCCCAGTCATAAATACAGGGTAAAAACACTATAAATAGAGCAGCTCACTTTCCTTTAGTGAATGAACACATAAATAATATACATTTTGAAACAAAAAAATCATAGTGCAAAAATAAATTATCAAACAGAAGTTGTGAACATTATTTTACACAATGCTATATAAAACCTGAACCATTTGAATAAAAGACTTTGCAGTTCACTGAAATAATGCATTAACCTTAATGTTTCTGCTTCACATTAAACTGCACAGTTTATCCTTTATCCGCTAAAAAATAAAAATAAAATAAATTAAAAAACCCTTAAGATTTTTAAAAGGTTTATGGCAAACAAGATCACTTTTTGTTCTATCACATTTGTTATTAATCTAGCAGTGCAGCGATTGAATACTCGTCTCAGTTCCAAATGGAAACTACTGAAGTATCCATAAACATCCCCTGCTCTTTATAAAGTCATTCTCTTTGAAACTCAGGCTTGAAGCATCCTGACACTCAGATCTGTAAGACATTATTGCAGTGGGGTGAAGTTCCAAGGGCCAGCCTGCAGTCAGGGGTGCAGAGCCCTCACCGTCACCGCGGCCTCGCGCGCGCCATGAAGGTCAGGACGCGCCGGATGCCGCTCAGGCGGTCCCTGAGCGACTTCATGGCCAGGAACGGCAGCTGGGCTCTGTTCTCCAGGGGAAGCACAGCCAGGACCCACCAGCACCAGGCTGGCCCATTGGGGTTAGCCTGCAGTCGGGGGCAAAAAAAGAAATTAGAAGTGAGGATTCATATGGCTGGTAAGGTTTGGGTTTTGAGGATTTAACTCTGAAAACGCAGTTTCAGATAGCAATGTAGCAAGTAGATAATTTCATTGCCAGCCTAGTGGCTTGTGATTACTGGTTGGCTTGAAACAGGTTACAAACAAGTTGCACCTTTCCTAAAAACAGAATGTTAAAGTAGGAGCATTTCTATTACCAGCAACAATTCATAAGCTGAGCTTTCCGGATTTTTAAAAATCTATTTTCTTCCCATGTTATTACTGACCCAGATCTTTTTTATTTCTGTCTCCTCCATACTTTATGACACTACCTCATATTTAGCTCTTGTTGTTATATTCTGTTATTTTAGGACCCCAGCATTTGCAGTCCTTTAACAAAAGTAGCAAGTTTCCAGTTGCCTATTTACTCTCAGTCATTTAACTGGGCAAGTAGAGCAGGCAAAAAGGCAGTTCAGTCTCCTGGGATTAATGCACTGAGATAAATAGTCTCAGAAAGTTATCAACATTAAATATGAACTTTTTCTTTGCAACTGTGCTACCATTGGTGTGTGGCGACAGAATTTAGAGGCTCAGCTTACGTGGGGTAAATGCAGAGTATTCATATTTTCATCTTAAAACACAATGCCTGCCAGCTTATCAGATATCCCTGCTATTTCTGTCCTGAAAAGTTACATAAGCCACTGATTGTGGATACCTGTGGGTCAGGATCCTTAGCTGGCATTGGACCAAAATGACTGAGAATTCGACTTTTGAGTGCTTGCTTGAGGGAGTTAAACCATGTATAGGCCTGATCATAGACAGAGTCATGGAGAACAAGTAATGCAGCATACTCTTGCCCCTGCACCTGGAATGAGAAATGGGAGGGGGAAGGTTACTGTTAGTTCAGTTTGCATGTTGGGGAAGGCATAGGATTTTCAGGATTGGGTAAGGAAAAAGAAAAAAGCATGCCAAAATAGTTCTGGAATAAACAGTGACAGCTTATTTGGTGTTTCCCCTTCTGATGACCCTCCCCTATCCAAATTCTTCACTTTGCCTGTATTCTAAATCAAAATATCTATTTGTAGAATTTGCAGTTTCTGGATTTTCATATGAAAAATCCTTTACACAAATAGCGCACAAAAACAGAAAAAAAAGATTGTGCAAAACTTTAAAAAAGAATTCAGTAGAGCCTCAGAGTAGACAATAATGTCTACTTCCCATTACATACCAAAACCTCTTAAGAATTAATGCAAACAATTTTGAAGGTTATGGTACACCCAATCCTGCTGCTGCTTACCTGAATAGGGATTTTTAAATGGCTTCCATATAAATGGTGTAGGGTTCCCCCTCCACCCTCTTATAAACAGCAGTTATTCTGTCTAGAAGAGCAGTAAGATCTCATCTTGGATTCACTTAGTCTGGTTCTCTGACAAATACCTCCAGGAAACACTCTTCAGTACATGGACAGTGCGTAACAGTGCCTGTGCTAACTAGTATGTGTCCCACCTTAACCATGAGCAGTTATTAAATACCACAAATTTGTTTTATTAGAAACTTCTACCACAAAAGCCTCCCTAAAAACATACATGCTTAGAATTTCACATGTACTGCAGATGAAATATTTCTGAATCTACCTTTTGATCCTCAATGTACTCAATATCTGCTGTATTATATCCATCACGCTGGCTGTGCTGGATCACCTTAAATCTCCTCTTGCCAATGCTGTCTACAACAGAGCGACCATCAGCAAAGAATTCAACATTTCTTATCTCCAGAATGCAGCCGTAATCTGCAAACCTATTGAAAGCAGAACAAAAGCAAGTAAACAAATCTTATTCTCTCCACCCTGAGTTCCACAGAGCTGCCATACAGCCAGTCCCTGCCACAAAGGTATTTACCAATGTCAGCTCATTTCTATTGTTCATAGCACTGACCTGCTGTAGTTCAAATTATTCCACAATTGTTTGCAAAACTATCAGGAAGATTCAGACTGTCTAATCTGATTAATGCTAACTGGATGTTTTGGAATACAGGAAACATCTTATGAAACTGAAAGATACACAGATCAGAAGCAAGCTTTCTCCACAATCCTAACATGTTCAGTCAGTTTGTACAGAAGGACAAGTGCAATTCAGAACATTAGCATTATGGAAGGACTAAGAAATCTATGAAGAAAAAGGTTTTTGCATAATTTCAGCAGGTTTTACTTTGCAGGTGGATATTTTCTACTCTTCACAGAGTAAACATACCCAGTAAGTTTATAGCATAAAAAGAAGGAAGAAAAGCTAAATAGAGAGTCAAACATTGAATTCAAATAACCTAAGACTGACTGTAAATGGCTCAACGTAAATGCTCAGCCAGTCCTTACGAAGGTACTGTTATACCTCTGCAGCCTCCACTATAAATATACAAAGGATATAAACATATCCTATAATTTAAGGAAATTTAGCCCAAGAACACATCTTACTGCCATTTTGATTTCTTGCGCCAAAACACCCAGCAGATTTAAAAGCAGGAGAAAAATACACTTTTTTTCATATATTACAGGAGGTCTGCAGCTCAGTCACATGTGACACACATTCAGTTATGAGTGTTTTGAGAGAACAGACCATCATATTAGTCAGAGTTCAAGAGAAAAATTTCTGTCTCCTCAATGTCTTTAACGTGCAGGATCAGGAAGACACTTTCTCTACTGGAAAACTAGACAGGTATGACAGCCACGGATCTTTCTGCACCTCTCCACTGGCTCCAGACTAAGAGGGTGCCTCTTAGGGTGCCTCATGGTCCAAGCTCTTCACTCACCCCTTGAGAGGGTCGCTGATGCACATCCCAAACTGTTTGGTGCCTGTCTCCATGCACCTCCGGATCATCAGCCGGTAGCACGGCTCGAAGATGTGCAAAGGACATGGGACTGTAGGATAGGCCATTGTGCACACAAATATGGGAACATTCTTATTTAGGCTGTAAGAAAGAAAGGAAAAATCAGATCTGATGTTTTACCAAACTACTGACACAAGTCTCACATTGTTTAAAATTATGACATCTTTAAATAGAAATTATAGCATCTTTAGAATAAAATCCTTAATGGAATAAAGAAAGCTAAAATTATTGGTAAAAGCTTAATTCCATTCTTACAGGAATAGTAAAAGCAAAAATTATTTTCCCTTTAACTGACTAAATACTCTAGAAAATTATATACCACTTAATAACAGACAGTTTTTTCACTAAGCTTTCTGGATTTGCTTGTGAAAGCGTTATTGAATCTCTGGTATTGCTTACATTTATTTTATTTCCCTTAATCCCATTCCTTCCCTATCCAGTATATTCCAAACCCCATCCTGTCAGACTGCTTCTCACTCTGTCCCTTTTATAGAGGTCCACTGAAAGCAGACATTGCTTTGTACTTTGTTTATAAAGCAACTTCTGGATTTCTTCTACTTCTCTTTATTCTTTAGCACAGTGTCTAGTTTTTATGCTCACTCAAGCACAATTTCCCCTGGACCCTGTTCTCTGAAATCACATGGTACAGAGAAAGAAGCTCCATCAGCATCTCAGCTCGTGTTCCACAGCAGCCAGAGCCACTCACAGCCAGCAGCAGCAGAATTAGAGATGGGATTTTACATAAATGGATTACATACTTGGAAAGCTCTGCTATTTCCTCTTCATAAATCTTTCTCCTTTCAGTGAGTTCTTCTGGAAGATATCTGGCTATTAGCTCCTCCATTAGCACTGTTTTGCAGTATTTCCTCATAGCCAAGCACTGCAGTAAGAACACACACAAGCAGTTAGAGAGAATATCCAGCACTTCACAGTGTTTTGGTGCCTGTGCAAAGGGCATCACCCCATTTTCTGATGTCTGTGAGTCTACCATGTCTCAAACTTGCCACTGAAGAGTTGTTTTCTTTTAACTGTTCCCTGTGTTACAGACATTCACTTAGGAAATCTGTAAAGCCAAAATCACCTACAGATTTTCTAAGCACAGGCCTGATCCTAAGGTTTGAACAGAGACTAGCCAAGCCTGGCAACTCACAAGAGCATTTTAAAAGTCACCTTCTTCTTGAGTTAAGAAATATTTATTTTGTGTTGGGAAATATCAAGGCTGTCTGAAGGTGAAGTGGTCCCTATCACTTCCACTTGAACTTATGCTGAAAAAATCTGAGAATTACCTCTGAGAGCCCTTCCTTGCACAGGGGACATTTTGGGTTGTGATCCAGGCACCTCTCCAGACATTTGAGACAGAAGGTGTGTCCACAAGGTGTAGTGACAGGTTCATAGAAGAGCCTGGATTGGAAAATCCAAGAGCAAAAAGACAACAATATCGTGTACTAAAGTAAAAGAAAAAAGTTGCTACCAAAAAAACCCTGAATTCATTCACTAACTCAACTACTGACTACTACAGGGATGAAGTCGCTTCTTGCTTTTAATTTCTCCAACCAACTTTTGTATTTATTCAGCCTACAGACTTTGTTATTGCCACCCAACATGAAAGGCAGCCCATGAACTCCGACTTCAGTGAATGTGAGGGACAATATTGTCACAAACTTCCAACAAGCCAGCATTTAATTTTCCCCTGTGTGAGCAATAAACAGACCCAGAAGTTGGATCATCTGACTTCACTAATGAAATTGAGCAATACTTCCACAACTATTACTGAAATTTTGTGATTACTGGTATGTGTAGAGCTAAGCACAAAATACCTATCTGCAGTAATAGCCCACATGAGTAATTACAATATACTGGGACTTGGCATGATTCTATTATTGCCAGTTCTAATGGGTATTTTTTTCTTTTAGTAGAGTTTTTAACCTTCAAGGGACTGCTTTTCTGGAAAATGAGTGACAGGAGGTTCATGTTTTATCTGGAAGAATATTTCAATATATAAGGCCAGGTCTTCAAAATATCATGGTACCTATTCTTTACCCATTTCAAGGACCTCTATGACACTTATTTTCATGTAAAGATTTTTTCCTTATTATGATTATGTAATACTGCAAAGTCATGTTTCCTTGTCAATAAAGACCTTAAGGAGATGTAAATAATACAGAAGTTTTTTTAAAAATAGAAACCATTCAAATCTAGAAACTAAATTATCTGGAATATACTGTATTTTATAACATACTGTCTGAACATTTTAAGGTCTTAAATACTACTCTCATTATAATTTAAGTGAATTAATTTTTCTTAAAAGTATCAGTTTATCAAAACAGTACACTATGTTCTGTTAAATGTGGAAATTAAAACACGTAAACCCACGTTTATTAGCATCTTTGACAAGATGAGTGTATTTAAGAATGCAATTGGCTTTTAACAAGACTGCTATAGAGAGCTCATTAAATGTCATTAGTTACTAAAAACATTGACATTTAAGCAATGGAACATATGAAATAGTATCTAAAATGCCACACCTATATTATTGCAACTTGATGGTGTAATTGAAATCGCTTGTTAACTGTTTCATGAACAAAACCTCACTTAAACTGTGTGAAACACTGAATTCTACCCCATGTTCCAGTAAGCACTGCATTGCATATGTAATTACTTGGTGGGGACTGACTTCATCTGAAACGTAGCACAAAGACAAGACACTTCTCTTAAGATTCCTGAGCCTGCCCTAGCTCCAACAAAAGCCAGCAGCAGCTTTTCCTAACTACTCTAAGAGGACCTGGACAAGCTCCATGACTTGCAGAAAGAAACACTACATACCAAGACTTGCCACGACACTATTTTGAGCTACTGTAACACAGAAACAAAGCTGCTGCAGAATAATGCTCCTTCTTTTCTCACTAGTACCTTGCTTTGACTACTTTGTATTTTCTGCTTGCTGCTGGAGCAAAGGTAGATCAATAACATTTTTGCCACTCCATCAGATAAACAGGTTAATAACAGCTCCTGCAGTTAATTGTGAGCAGGTCAGTAGGTTACTAGGTAATTAGTCCAAAGCATTCAGGAACCAAAACCCCAAAAGGCTTCTGAAGAACATGGCAGGAAGTAATTATAATGGGTCTGCATAAATAACCAGAAAGATCTTAGGAGAGCTTTCCTGAGCACAAGCCCTCCTTGTGCAGTGATGTTACAAAGCCAACATCCTTCTGAAGGCAAAGCCTGCATTTGGGACTACAATTCCAGGCACTTCACCTATACCATCCCCTATTCTATAAGGGAAACAGTAATCCTTGGGATAATTCCTTTACAAATGTATTGTAGTCTGGCTGTTTCTGATTTAACAGAGGATGGGAAAGTAGGATGAATTATTTTTATTTAAAACATCTGAAAAATGCTTTGTGGACACGATGAATCAAGCAGAATCACTAAACCATCTAAGACTAATTGTGTGGCTTTCTGTTAGAGGAAAGTTTTGCTCTTTGCATTATTGAGTGTTTTGACAGCTGCACAAACTTTTGGAACATATTTCAGCTGTAGACAGGCAGAGGGAGAGGGGGCAGATCTGATTTATTCCAAGCAGAAGCAAATTAGACAATACAGCAGTTGGTCCTCAAAGATTTCAGTTTGTCTGAAACAAATTGAAGCCTCCTCCTCTGCATACAAACAACAAAATCCAGATTTCTCAAAACACAAGCCTTCAGAAGTAAATCCCCAAAGAGGCTATCTTCTATTTAACAATTTTAAAATACTGTGCAAAACAAACCCCAACATGCATTATAGATAAATCTGGGTCATTAAAAAAACCAAACACCAACCAACACCCCCTACAGCAAGTGAAACCTTCCCAATATTTCTAAGTCACTAAAACCCCCCCACATAACATATTTGCCAAAGTGAAAATGTTTTGTACAAAACAAGTAGTAAAATAGATGCAGTTGGCAACTCCTACTTGTTTTACCAAGCCATTGCTGTTCCCAAGGAAAACTGTTGTTTTATTAAAAATTTTCTTTACTGGAAGAAGAAATCTTCAAGCAAATGGAGTGACTGCCTCAGTAAAGTGAGGAACAGATCTCAAGCAAGAGTTAAAACATACTCTTAACTTACGAGATCCACCTGTTGCAATAGCAGCAACACAGTACTTCACATGCAAACTCAGACTATTCACTGGAGGTGGTCTCTTTAGGTATTTTGTGCTTTTCTGACAAAAAAAAACCTCTACAAATTCCCAGGTGAGAGCTGTGGGTTTGTGCACTGTGTCAGTGGTGAGAGCAAACCTTCCAGACACTTCTCTTACATGCTTAACCCCCGTGTGACTTTGTGTGCCCTTTCCAAAGCAATCACTAGCCCAGACAAGACCAAAGAGTCCCCATTCATCAACAGTGCTCAGAACCAAAGGTCTAAAAATGCATCACAGGAGTAACAATCACAGTAAAAACTAATTTCATATCACAGGCAAAAATAAGTACTAAGCAAGCTAGAAAATCTCTAGGTCATAAAAGGGAGGAAAATACAGCTGGAAAGCTATAGATATCTGTGAGAAAAGAACACACCTCATACACAGGGAGCAGTCCAAATCTGATGGATCCACAACTTCAAATGGAATATGTTGTCCAGTACTATTTTCCCTAATATCAACTATGTCTATCAATAAGAAGAAAAAATAAATGTAGTTGAACAGAACCATGCAAGCACAATGCCATCTCATGTATTTACACCAGCATCTGATATTTAAATGTGTGTTGTATATACTTGCAACTCACTGAACTATGAAGCATCATTAGAGTAATTTCTAGGCAAAGCCTCAAATTCAGCCTTGGCACAAATCAGCACATCTCCCCTTAATTTTGGTCACATTATACCCACTTACAGAGGGATCAATCTGGCCTTGCATTAGCAATCAATGTCAAAACACTTTTTGTTAGTGCTGAAAGTCTAAAGCAAGACAAATTCTTCTCTCATACCATTGTGAATACATCCCACAGCATGAAAACAAGGCCAGGTACCAAGAAAAAAAATAGATGTTGTTCTTTTAAACTTTTAGAATTATTATAGAAAGTGCTAAGACCATGTGCAACACTGGTGTTCTTTAAAATATTCAGAGCTCTGCTGAGAAAAGCACATGACCCAACCTTCTTTGCCCCTATTTATTTATTATATTTATTCCCTTTTTCTCTGTATCCACAGTAAAGCTTCCACAACCTGCATGCCTTGATTAGACAAAAGAGAAAATATAAAAGGCAAAGTGGAATTTGGTTCCTCTTTGTCTGAATCTTACAGAAGAAAAGATTCCATGGGTGGCACGCCATGGAACCTGTCCTGTAATTAAACATACCTTTCTTCATCAGTTTGCAGGGCACCTCAGAATTTCGCATCTCCTCTGAGCAGCACTTCCTTTTCAGGAGGCTGCATTTCTCAGAGAGGAGAAAAGTAGACTCTGGCATGGAGGTGAATTTGTTCTCCTCCTCTGAGCAGTCCTTTTTGCTCTCTGTAATTTGTATAGATTTCCTCAAACTACCAGAAGTAGTTACATTTGGTTCCTCTTGAATGGAAAAACCCTTTTTCTGTTCCACATTGACCTGTGTGAAGAGAGGACTGACATTAGACCAATCTTCCAACAACTTGGTAAGGAAAAACCCAACCTGTCAAAAATCTTTAGTATTATAGCTCACAAGGAAGGACTTTGTAGGTCAAGAAACAAGAGTATGAAAATTGCTAATCCTAATTAAAAAAAACTTAAACCCCAAAAAGCAAACAACCAACAAACTTTATTTCCCCTCCCCACCACTGAGTGGTTTTAGCCCTTTTGTGTGGCTTTGAAGCTCAAAGGTTGTGAAAGTGGATTCAGGCAGAAATATGGCTAGATCTCATGTTAAATATATTATCACTGAACCTATGGGAAAGTGCATATTGTTTACATCATGGTGATGGTACCACCTATAGGAAAAGCAAAACAATTCAGTTCATTTTAAGGAAGCAGTAAACACACACAAAATTTATAAGAGAGAAAATGCCCAGAGCTTCCTCTGGCAAGGCAGATTCCTTTCACAGAGGATAAACCATTCAGGGTTTATTCTGTTATGGCCACAGGACATCCTGTGAGCAGCCACTGCACAGGACATCACCTGTCAGCTTTGTAACATCACCTCCCTGGATGGACCCAAACCAGACACTGGATTGTAATGTGTAACATGCAGGAAGATGAGTGAATTCTCCCTTGAATGGTTTTGTGAAAGTCATGCAAAAGGGTTTCTTGCCAGAATATCCTAACAGCCTTTCCATGGGACAATGCCACTGATTGTTTCTTATCAGTCTCAACAATGCAGCTAAAACCTACCACCTCTGTTTGTAAAGAACTAGCCAAGTTTTCTCCTAAATATACAATATATGCAAACCCCATCGCGAAGTTCAGGTCTCAGTGAAGCAGAAGTGATCTTTACAAAGCTATGAATGTAAACTTCTCCAGCCCTTAACAAAACTACAGCTGCAAAACCAAAGTTATGAAGTAGCTAAAATATCTTATGTAGCTGTACAATAACCTCTAAGTATTGTACAGACTGAGGATAGAATGACTTCGTTACTGGCATCACCAGCTATAGCTCAAGTTGAAGCTGTAGATTTTAGCATTTCACAGTTTTTGAGGGCATCTTAATCCAATCTACAGAGGCCCCTTTCACTACCAACTACTTGAAAGACCTAAAAACAATTACAGGAGAAGAACCCACTCAATTCTGACATAAAATTTATCAGAACAGAGGACTTCTGTTAAAGACAAAAAGTCAAATAAGGAGACTTCAGTAAATTCACACTGTTTTGTATGTGCTGAAACTCAGTAAAAATTTAAGAAAATGTATCCTCCTGTCTCCCAGAGGCAAAAAGGAGAGAAGGCTTCCCAATGTGAACACAAAACAAACAACAAATTAAGAACCACACATCAGACTTGATCTTTACCTTGAGCAACCTTTGTAGGTTATGGCTGGTGCCTCCAGATCCCACTGAATTTAGGAGATTCCCCTTTAATCTAGAGTGATGTGACAACAGCTGCAGGATATCGGGTAAGTGTTCCTGAGCATTTCCCGGGATGAGTGAAAACAAACTAAGTAGAAGCTGTGATATAAAACAGAACACTTCACTGCTTAGTTCCTTCCTTGCAACCTCTACATGAAAAAGCAAGTAAGGGAATAGCTGAAAGAAGCATCCAGGATTTTGTTAAAACCATTTAAAGAGCCCTTTAAACTAGGGTAGGAACAAAAAGTGCAAGAGCTAATGCAATACAGGCCAAACAGACAGCAAGAAACAATTTCAGAGTTAAACAAGCCCACAGAGTTATTAACCATTCTCTGTGATGTGACACACACATGCCTTTGTCCTCTTTGTCCTGCAGTTCAGGGCTCACCAGAAATTGTTAACATCTTTCTTAAATGTTTTTAGGTGGTTGTTTTGGTTTTTGGGTGTGTTTTTTTTTTGTTTTTTTTTTTTTTTTTTTTTTTTTTTTTTTTTTTGTTGCATATCATCTTTCAGTGGAGTTTAGTACAGAAAGCACTCATCTCACAGGTTTAATCCAAGATCAGTTGGGTTAATGTGTCTGATATTGTAAACTGTAGCTATTTTTAATTCACTTATGTGAGAATACAAAAAAGGTAGGCAGTAGAAAAATGCCATTTTTTCATTTTCTATGAGAAAATAAGTGACTCTGTTTCAAGTAGCAGCTTGAAGCCTCTTGTATGGCATAGATTATCAGATGAATATTTAAGGAAAGAAACAGACCTGAATAGAAGATTCACACTTCAAAAACTAATTTCAACATACTACTGAGGTGATCCTGCTGATGCCTGAGGAAGCCACATGACAGCTGAGATTTCTATTTAAAGCCGAAAAGGATTTCACAGGATCACACTATGTCCAAACTAACACAGGCAGACAGTTAATTCAAGTAGAACATCACAACTGCACCCAAAGAATTTGGTAAAACCTGGTATGTCACTGTTATGTGACCAGCCTTGGAAATGACCCAGTAAAATATTGCATCATGGATGAACTCTGTGTCTGATGAGTGCACAAGTAATTCTTTCAGTCATAAGAAGCCTAGTTTTTCTCAGAACCCCACTGCTCAGAAATTAAATGTCTTGGAAACGGCTATTTGGAGTCAGAATTCAGAAACATATCTGTTTGTTTCTGGTCTTTTTGCTCTAGTGCACAGAAAGTCTTCCAGCATGACTGTGAGCACAAATCATGACATAATGACAATGAAAGACTGCATGCAACCCACTGGGGGAAAAAGCAAACAAAGCCTTCAAACATCAGTGACAAAAATGTCCTCAGAGGCTGAAATCTCAACCATAGAAAAAATGAGATAGAAATTTGATTTCACTGCAACCATTCAGCTTATACTCTGCTACCTTTGTGAATAGAGTTTTACTGTAGGAATTCTACTGTGCTTAGAAAGCCTTATGTGCTACAAAACATAGAAACCTTAATGTTCCCATCCCACCAGTAATTGAGAATGGCATAAATACATGCCATAAAGGAAAATAAAACTATTATATTTTTATTACCATAAGTAATCACTACAACGCTGAGCCTTTTAACTACGACAACAACAACAAAAAAAAATCATCAGATGTCAAAATACTGATTTACAGGATATCAGAAGTTTGAGGGGTGGGCAAAACAGCAGTATTCACAAAAGCCATATAAGAATTATTACACATTGTAGGTTGCATCTGAAGAAAGCCTCACTGCAGATCCATTTTTTTGCTTATTTAGCATTAATTATTAGCAACCCTAAAAATCTATTTAAAACTGCTCTTCCTTTGTTGACTGCTTCCTCCTTCACACCTCCTGCACGCACTGACACTCGGGCAGCATGACTGGCAGTAGGAAGGAAGCTGCTGCTCCCAAGTGGAGTTTAATGAGTGCTGCGTGTTGTGTTCTGCCAGTCACTGGCCTGATACATCCTTCAATAGCAACTCCCCCTCTTCTGCACTCCAGCACTGGGAATAGATTGCCAGGCTAGGAATCAATTAGAAATTTGAGAAACACAATAGTCTGTGGGTGGCAATTATTAACAATTCAGTTTTCCTTCAAATTTTTTGTAACTGTTTCCATTGAATGGCTGCTGAGTATATTTTCTTGCTACCTTCCTATCTTCAGATCAGCAGTACACAACTCAAATGTGAACAACAGTCTGGATTTGTATCTCCACCCAGCTCTCTGCAGTAATGAGAGAGAGGAAAAGAAAAAAAATCATATCCTCCTTTAAAAGAGGCCCCTGAAAACAATTGTGCAGATCCAGACGATTTAGGGAACTCACCTTTTGTGCCTCAGACTTGGCTGTCTTGTTCCCAGTATCTAGAGCAAGGCAGAATAGAAACTCCCTTAAAGCTTCTTCTGTTTTCCCCAGATTAGCTAATGCTTGTCCTTTCCTTAGGTGACCCTGCAAGGAAACACATCCACAGCTGCAGCTTTTGTCACGAGAATAAGCAATAAAACCACAGTGAAAGTACAAAAGATCTTCCTGAAGAAGAAAAAGTTAGACAGGAAAAATCACTATAACCATGCCTTACACCTAGACACCACCAGTGCCTGGGAATCTAAACACAAGAGTCCTGAAATCTACAAGCATAAACAGGATATTCTTCCACTCGTGCAAGTATGATTATCACAGCACCTGAGCCCAAGTGATATTTGAAACACCTAATTCCCCCCTACATCCACCTTCTAAAATAGTCATTTTGTCCTTAGCATTCAAGTTTTAGAGAGTTCACAAAATTGATATTCATCCAAGTCAAAGATAACAGCTATGGCTCATTCTCCAGGACTAGCACTCTCTTTCTTCACCCCAGGAAGCTCAAGAATATAATGGTTAAATGTCTGCAAATTGCAGGAGTCCAAAAGTTACAGGACTTAAAGCCTCCCTCAGATTCCACTGTCTGACCATTCTAACCATTTCAGGGCACTATCAAGGTTTTAAAAAAGTAACTGGAGTCAGAACTTACTTTCAACCAGTATGGCTGGAGCCTGCACGCCGTTTCTGCATCGTGCAATGCATCTTCACAAGCTTTCAAAGTGGAGTTAATCTGGGACCGGTTGCTATATAGTAAGTGGTCATTTGGAGCTGTAGGAAATAGAAAAAGTGATTGATTAGGTAAAAAGAAATTAGTTACATAAGCTTTATTCCTTAATTTTTATTTTGTTTTAAAACACATGCTGGTGCTTCCAAGTTGCACAAAACCACAAAACATGGAGTTTTTAAATAACTATGTACTAAATTAAATCTGGAAACCTCTTTGGGCAACTCCAGACAAAATGCCATCTACGTCTTATATAACTGCAGAGAACATTGCATAAATAAATGCTGAGACACTCACACAATAAATTACCAGCACTGACTGAGGATCAGATGGTTGGTAGAGACACACAGGAGAAATTTAAGACAGCAGGAGGAATGCTGTCATACTGTAGGGAGGAGTTTCAAAATTAGTAGCATCAAAGTTTTTAAGTGATAAATTAGGGTCTTTTCATATCAGAGCTCAACACATGGGAAAAGAAGGGACAGCATGAAGAATCAGGTAGCATTACAATGATCACCGAGTTACACCCACTGCAGCACGGAGACACAGCGTGTGCTGGGAGAAGGCTGGGCACTTTTCTCGGGAACATTTTCATTCAAGTGAAACGCTTCCCTATAATACCTTGTCTTTAACTTCTACTTAGTACTTGCACCGTGAGTCACTTTTCCTCAAACTGCATGAAAAGGACCGCATCAAAAGTTCTCCCTGCGCAGCCCCGCGGGCGCTTCCCGGCGATGGGGAGGGAGCGCGGGGCCGGGCCGGCCGGGGGTGCGGGACACGCCCGCCGCCCGGACACGCATCCCCGCGCTGGGCTGCGAGCGGCTGCTCCGCGCCGGGGGCTGCTCGGAGGGGATCCCCCGCCCGGAGCCCTTCCCGGGGCGCGGCGGGATGCCCAGGGCGCGGCGCTCCGCTCCCCCCCGGCTCCGCCGGTTACACAACGGCGCCGGCCGGGGGGAGCCCAGCCGGACCGCAGGCTCGGGCTTACGCAACCGCTGCTCTCCTGACCCAGTTTCACCGGGGGCCAAAGAGCCGAGACCCCTCCCTGGGGCTCCCCTCCAGGGCCCTCCGGACACCCGCCCCAGGACACGGCCCGGGGAGCCGGCGGCGAGCGGGAGCGCGTCCCCGGCACACTCCCGGACACCGGGGTATCGCCGGCCGAGCCCAGGGCTCGGCGGGACGAGAGCCGCCGGAGAGGCGGAGATCCCCGGCCGGTGGAAAGTTATCTCTCCCCCGGCGCGGAGCCGGGGACCAGCACCAGGGAGAGGGAGCCCTTACCTAGGCTGACCGCTTCGTTGTACTTCTGCAGGGCGGCTTGGAGCTTCTTCTCCTTGTAGAGGAGGTTCCCTTCGTGCCGGAGCTGCGAAGCCTTCACTTGGCAGGGGAACCACTTGGTCAGCAGGTTGCTGAGGATGACATTGACCCGCAGGAGCTGCCCGGCCGCCGCGCCGCCCGCCTCCTTGCACAGGACGCAGCGAGGCTCGGGCGCCCGGTCCCTCTCCAGGCACTTTTTGCAGAACGTGTGTCCGCAAGGCAAGGAAACGGGCTCGAAGAGGAAGCCCTGGCATTTGCGGCACCTGAAGACGTCCCACTCGCGGGGTGCCGCGGGCTGCCCGGCGGCGGGCAGTCCCTCTTTGATCCGGACGCTCTGCGCCAGGCACTCCACCAGCTTCTCCAGCTGCTCGGCGCGCAGCTGCTGGTGGCGGGACGCCAGCTGGTACAGCGGCAGCGCCTCGTGCAGCCGCCCGCCGAAGGCCAGCGCGTCCGCCCGCCCGAGCAGCACCTGCCACTCGGGCCCCAGGCCGCCGCCGGGCGCCTCCAAGTTCTGCGCCTGCAGAGCCCCGGCCGCCAGCTGCAGCACCAGCTGGGGCTCGGGGCGCGGCGGCAGGTGCGAGCCCATGGCGACGGCTCTAGCGCGGCGGGCGGCGCGGGACGCCGTGAGGCGTGAGGGGCCGCCTCGCTCCGGCCCGGGGCTAGCTGCTCGCACCGTGAGGCGTGAGGGGCCGCCCCGCTCCGGCCCCGGAGCTAGCCGCTCGCACCGTGAGGCGTGAGAGGCCGCCTCGCTCCGGCCCCGGGGCTCGCCGCCCTCCCGGGAGGGCTCCTCCGCCCCCTCGGACACCCCGTCCCGCCGGCGCTTCCCCCTGCGCGGCGGGTTTGAGCGGAGGGCTGGGCTGCCGGCACACCGGGCGCGGAGTTCGGTGTGACCCGCCGGTCTGCACGGGCGCCTCGGTGGGACGAGGAATTCGCTCCAGGGTTCGGTGTTTTGGTACCTCCGGTAATGCGAAAGACACATCGGCTCCCAGTGGTTTTGAAAAGCGAGAATGCCATTTCCTGCTAGAACTGGAATTGCGAAGCTTTGTAGCTGCACAGTTAATCATTCTCTTTACGGGAATATACGGAGTAGTGAAGCTGTTTTAATGTCAGGTACTCGTGGTTTTAGAACAGCTAAGGAAAACATTGTTGCGTTTATTTAGTTTTGTAGCGTGGCGTGTTGCACAGCTCTACCTGTCTGTGCCAGATTCCAGATGAAGAGCACATGCCTTCTGATGTATCTTTGTTTTATTTAACAGCAGCTCTGTTGACCCTTTCAATCTGCATGTTCCCACCAATTCTTGTTAGATGAGACAGTTGCACTAGTTGTGTAACTGTCTGTGCTAAATGTAGTCTAGGGAGAAAAATCACCTGTGCTACTACAGAAAAGAAGCTGTTCTAAAAGAAGTTGTGTAATGCTTTTTGTTTGCAGCTTTATGCATATTTACAGTTACCAGAAATGTCCACGTTATGTATACATACACTTATGCTCTAAAAATATGGAGCACTTTTCACACTGTCTTAAAATCCACTGCAGAATTTGAAATTTCTGATGATATCCCACTACTGATATAATCGGCCTCCTCATGAAGCTCAAGAAAGGGGATGAAGGAATTAATTTCCATTTTCTTACTTGCAGAAGTGTCTGGACTCCCCAGTTTAGACTGTGTGAGCTAAGCAGGTATCAAGGGACGAGCCCTGCCTGTGGAGCTTGAATGGACAGGAGAAAAGACAAAAGAAAGGAGAGGCAACCTGAGTTTTGCAAGACCTTGTTTAGAGAAGATGCTTGAGAAAATTCAGATTACCTTAGATTGAAAGAGAAAAATTAGTTTAAAGCTGCTTAAAATCTGGATTTTAACTTTTAATGACACACTGTGGTGTTTGTGTCCATGTGTAGGCAATATTATGCTTATACAGAAAATTAGATATGTACCTGGGAACAGAAGCCAGCCATCAGACCCTTAAATTGTCTTTTGATTCCTGTGATGTGAAGATATTTTGCATCTGCCAAAAATTTAGTCCTTGTCTCTAGGGTTCTTGAATCTTAAAAAAAAAAAAAAAGAGAGAGAGAGAAAGTTTAACATCTAACTGTTGTTCTCAAGCAAGTCCTTTAATTAGAAAAAGAATTGAATAAGCACTGGTTTCAGTACTTCTTTCTGCCATCATTTAAATCAGATAATAATCCAAAGTATGGCACAGGCTGCCAGCAAGTAAACAAAAGAAAGATGAGACAACTGAAGCACTTAAAATTTCACTTAAGCAGTGCTTCAGAAGAGTTAGAAAGAATGTGCATTTTTGCTCAGGAGTGTGGGCCTTTCCCTCCAGGCTCCAGCTTGCTAACATAGACTTCTTATTTTTCAGACTTCCATGCAAGAAAATCTCATGCTATTAAAGAACAAAACCCTTAAGAAAAAGAAGAAAAATGCTTTCTTGTAGCCTTGAGGTCAACAGTTGTCTCTATTGCAAAACTATAATCTCAGCAACCCCCTCAGTGTGTTATTTTATAACCATTGTCCTGAAAACCACTATGAGTCAAAGCCTATTCAAGCGAGGGAAAGTGACATAACCACTGGTTACCAGTAGCAATGCAGTGACAATCTGTATCAGAGATACGCCACCAGTATTTACATAGTTACATAGCAGACACTTAAAGAGAGAACTCATGGTATAAAGGCAGGGTTTCTAGCAGAACATGGATTCAAGATAGGGAAGGGGAATAGATTTATCATAAGAAATGCAATCAGCATTTGTGCTCTGCAAGGAACTTCCACAGTTCCTATTCTCAGTGTATGAAAGCATCTGCAGAGCTGGCTGGCAGTCTGGGCACTCTGGACTGAAAGGAGTCTCAAAAAGCCACTGGGAAATGCACTTCTGGGAATTCTTTTCTACCAGCAGGACATAGCTGAAACATTTCAAGGGAAAAGAGCAGCTGTGCTTATGAGCTACTCCCTGTGGTGGGAGCTGTGTGCTTAGGAGGGTTCAGAACACGGAGCTTTATCCCAAGCCTGCAAATAGTTAAGACCTTATGACAGATGGCCCATGGGCAACAGCTCTGTGGCCCTCTTTTTCAGGGGAGAAACCAGCTGGCTCTGCCTCCCCTAGTTCCTGGTATGTGTGGTGTTTGGTAAATGTTAGTACTTGGTGGGGTGTGACAGGTACACAGTGAGCTGTACAGTCACTAACAGCAAAATACTTTAAAGCCAAGATACTAATTTACTGTTCACTAGAAGTAAAACAACTACTAAATATTTGATTCTGATATCAGGACTGGCTCTGCAGAGACTCTTTTAGCAAAAACAGCTGTGTGAATTGATCATACATAATCTAGATATGCTGGGGTGTTTTTATATAACACATCCTGAAAGCACAGAGTTTTCATACATTCATACATATATTCATGGACTTGGAGCAGCAGTAGGTCATGAGGTGTACTTGATTAGAAGGCAAAAGAAAAAAAGAAAGAGGCAGAAAAGCACCCTCCTGCCTACCTGCATTGTTCATGAGATCAAGAATGGATTTATCCTTTACTTAAACAGAAAAAGTTAAAGTGAGGAGGTGACTCACTCTGCAAAAGCACATCTCCCTTGTATGATTTTTCTGCAAAGGGAGGCTTAATTTCTTCCTTTTAACGACAATGAACACAATACTGATCTTCTTCCAGCAGTTAATGGCTGGCATAACAGGCAGCATGAGAGCTGACTACATTCTTCAGCCTTCTGAATCCAAAAAGTGCATCCGGCTTTGAGTCCACAAAAGCCACCAATAAACTTGCATTGCTCCCCTCTCAAACACAACTAACCCAAGTGTGAAATTCCAAACCACCTGACAGAGCTGACAGAGCTCCTTCTCTAGTGGAAGAAGGGATGTGAAAAGTCACATCACAAATATAGCCACAGATGGCTTTTTATTTCCATGTGCTCTGCACGTGCTGTAATAGTCCATAGCAAGAACAGATTCTGACTGATGGCCCATGCAGTTGAGGCAATTTCAGAGAAGCAAGGAAGCTTGACCATTATGTCAGGAAGCTGCACTAACATATGCACAGGGAACAAGAGGAGAAGATATGTATGTTCTTCTGTGTTATTTTGCCACTGAACCTCTGAATGACTTTTGGCAACAATCTTTACCTCTTCTTTTATATTCTGCCTATGGTGACTCCTTCATGTGCTGGACATCCTTGCTATCATACACACATGATTTACATTGAGAAACTATCAAGTCCAAGTTTTACTTTAAATCTGTTTAAAATGAATTAATCTTGAAAGAAAAGGCATAATGTTCTGTCCTCTATAAAGGAAATTAAAGAAAAGTGTAATAGAGAGGCATATGTTCATGCGCCATGATTAGAAAATCACTACAATTAAGACACAAATGCATGATCCAGTTTAAATAAGTGCAAGGCTCTAGTAGAGAGAGCAATGCTATCACAGGATGTTGCTTCTCAAGGAAAAACACCAACAGAGCCTGCAAAAGGTTCTTGTTACTTACTGGTCCATGAAGTGTGGAATAAGAAAAAAATCCAGTGCCCTTCCCACACAAACCCCTGCCTGCCTAATTGATGACTGACTGGTGATCAGCTTGACAAGACCTCAGGACCAACAAAGCAAGCATCCCACTCAGGCTGTATCTCTCACTGTGTGATACTGAAAGGGGGATTCACAATGTGCCCTTGGAGCATAACCAAACCTAGAGTGACTTGGATAAAGTAATTTCTGTTCAGACATACCCAGATTCTTAGAAGGTTACTTTTGTTTTGCATTGGAATGAAGAGGCTGCAGCCAGAAATTCAGTGAAATTCAAATTCCAGGGTATTTTGTTGGGAAGAAAGAAGATATTTCAGCATTGAACAAATATTTAACAAGTAATTAATTATGAATTCTGAAAACCCCAACAATATTTTGAAGACTCTCGTTTTAGCAAAACTGAGGAACTATCTGCTATGCACTCCCACTAGCCATTTTGGTGACAACTTCTTTACTAATCTCTCAGGAGGAAAGGCCAAATTAATTCTTAAGTACAGAGGAGTGAACACCCCAAGTTTTCAAGCACCCATCAGCATACATGGTAACCCTCCAATGACAGTAAACTGCTGCTTAATGTGTGGCAAGATAAATTCAAGACTCAGCCGTCCAGAGAACATGACAAATACAGTCAAGAAGCCTTTCCAGTTCTGGAGAGCATGAGCAATTGTTGTTACAGAACCACCAAATGAATATATTCTGTCTAGAAGGTATTAATGGATTCCTTTGCTCTGACCAGTAAGAAATGACTTTGAAAATGCCTTGAGCAACAGGTAATTTCACCTCCATGCAGCAGAATTTCCTTTGTCAGAAACTACTTCACTTAGGCTCAGCTGAGATACATTTCAGTTTGAAACAATGTGAACCTAAACAGCTGGAAGGGAAATGTTGTAACAAGGAACACAAGGATGTATGCTTTGTTTCACAGCCTATGGTAAGACAGAAGACCAACAAGCTTCACAGAGGAATTAATGCAGTCTACAGTCCACCTGGAAGTTAAAAGAGTAAGATGCAGTATGGATCAAAGCTGAAGTTATTGATGAGTCCAGTACAAAGCAAATGGAACAGGAAGCTTCTGAACAATTTGAAATCCTGCTGATGGTTTATTTGAAACTACAGGACACATTCTTGTACAGGTTTTAAAAGCACTGTTATTCAGCTATCTTTACGGTATGGACTGCTGTCAAAGAAGTCTCTTAGAAGTGTGACAAATAAGTCTTACTATGCTTGTTGTGATTTTTTAAATCCAAAAGGAAAGTCATCCTTTCCTACACAAACATCTGTGGGAGTGTAAAAGGCCTCCTTAACCCACAATTTTAATTTCAGTAATTTTCTGCAGGGAGTGAGGAAGATAAAGGCAAGTTCTACAACCATAAAACATGAAAGAGACAAATATGGGTGGTATTACTGTGACAGAAACCCTGCAATTAGCTGGAAAAAACCAATGCTTAACAGCAGCAGTGGCATGAACTTTCTAAAGTACATCTGACTTCTGACAAACTGAGTTCCAGAGCCACAGCCTGCTGTCTTTGGGTAGTTGCTCACAGCCTCCCTGTCTTTGCTGCTGGGGAAAATTCATTCAGGCAAGGAGTGAGGAATTCATGGTTTTTTGGCAAAGCTTTTAGGGACATACATGTGGCTGCATGGTATTTAAATGAGACTTGAACAACGTTTCACATTAAGGGAGTCCTTCCAAGGTAAACTCACGGGCCAAAGGAGTAACTCAGAACAGACTATTCCAGTACAAAGGGAGTGACCTACAATGACCACCCAGTCCAACTGCCTGAGCAGCCCAGGAAACTGAGTCTGTGCTTAACTGCTGTCTCAGCCTGGGGGCTTGGATATCCTCCTACCTGTAACTTCCATCCCACTTGTAGGCAGCCCCTTCATCCTGGGGTCTGGCCTGCATGACTGATGAGCTGGAGTGGGCTACAAGATCTCTGCCTCTTGCTGCTCACCACCACTGCAGGGCCAGAGGTTTCTGCCTAGTCATGTCAGCTGATTTCATGGAATCAAACACACAAGCAACACACGAAACAAGAGGCAGGCATCTCCAGTTACAAAACTATGAGATTACGGCTATTTAGCCCATTCTGATCAACCAGATAAAGAAATAGATTTCACCTTTCCACTGCTGTAATTCCATGGAATTAGTCCTGGAAGCCCAGATGATACTTCTTCATTGATCCACAGTCTTCCAATTTCTTTCCAAATTAGCCTTTAACTATCCATAGCTCAACCATAGCCACTTAGTAAGAAATGAGGCAACGATTTTATGCAAAACTCAAGATCACATTTGTCATACTAGAAGGCAGGAGTGGGTTTGTTATTTTATTTTTATTTGAAATAATGCAGAGCTTTCTTATGATACATACACATTGATAGGGCTTCCGGTAGCACAGTTTCAAAAAAATTAGTTATGAATCATAATCAGAAATAAATGACTCTTACATCTATTAAGACAGTTATTTAAAAAAAAAAAGTTTTGATGAATCATGCAAAAATGTTCACAAAGAGCATTATACTTTTTCTTACATAAATGTTTTGTTTTTTCTAAGTCTTACAAAAAGAGCTTGTGCTTTTAAACACTTGAATTGAAAAAAAATATTTACAGCAGACATCATAAATGCCACATTGAAGTTCATAGAGGCAAAGTGGTGATGGTCCCCTGTTTTGCATTCACAAAACATGCTGAGGGTTTCAGATCTCTTCCATAAACTCCCAATTTAAAAGTGTTTAGTCTTGGATCTTCAGTATGCTTCTCTTCTCCAAATCATTCATTTCCTTCAGTATAAGGGCAACATTGTATCTCAGTTCTTGAAACTTTGCAACTGGCACCTGAAACAGAATGCTCAGGTTAGAAAACACAAGACATCTCAGGAACTTGACTAGGGCATGCCTTGGACATGGGACAGTCTGCAGTGTAAGGCCAATGTCTCTTAAAACACTGAATTTTTGCAGACTTAAGACAAAGGATTTAAGGTTAATAAAATTTAGGTAATTCAACTAAATCCACATGGAAAAGGAGAGTGGGAAAAAACCAGAAATGACACCTAGATTGTACATTTCCTGTACTGCCTGATGAGAGAAAGGAAATACTCAAGGATGTAAACTGAGAGCTGCTTGGGTGATATGAAAGTCATGGACTGGAAGGAAAGACATCTGGAAGGTCATGGAGACTACAGAATTCTCAAGCAAAAAATTCAAGATATTCTGCTCGTCCAAACTTGCAAGAGAAGGGAATTGAGACTTGAGGGAAGACACTTGGCAGCAACCTCAAGAACAAATGGCACTTCCACTATGCATGGAAGGCAAAAGATTTAGGGTTAAACACACAAACCGTTTTCAGCTGGGTAGGAGACTCACAGACTCTCCTTTACATTTCAAGCCTGAGAAGCCCAGGGGATGGAAATCTTATCTGTGAAGACAGAGGCCCCCAGCTGAGTGCAGGCACAGACTGGTGACACAGACTGGTGACACAGGTGCAGTACACAAACACATGCTCACACGAGTGCCCAGTGCAGTCTGGCTGGTCCCACACAGTCTGCACAGAACTGCCTAATTTACTCTGACTGCACTGAAGACAGCAGTTCTTTTGGCAGAGACCCTTGTCATCCTTCTGCCCACTCTACACAGATACAAATTATATGAGAGGAATCCAACACCTGATTTGCATTTTCCACATACATCAGAAATGCATGAAAAGGCACCACGTCCTTTTCACTTTTGACATATATACAACAAGACTCAAAATGCTGCAATTCCCACTGCTTTAAAAAAACAGCTTCAGTCAGAAGCCACACTGTGATTAAAATACCAAATGGGGACCAAAGAGTGTAACTTCTCCCTGTGCTATACACATTTTAAAACTGTTCACAACAGAATTATTTTCTGGACTTACCATCTTACATAAGCCCTGCTAGTTAGCAGGACATTCTGAATGTGTTCAAATAAAGGAAAACAGGAAAACTGAACATCTGAGGACTATGTTTACTTGCATATGGTACCTCAAACCAACACACAAGTTTATCCTAAAGAGCTGCTAACTGTGGGAAGACCACTCATCAGATCTAGAAATCCTGTCTGAAGTCACACCCTTGGCATTCAGATCCAAGCAGCAACAGCAAAGAGCTGATTCTAGGAGAAGCACACTGTTATCAGATACCTGCACTCCTGCATGTGCTGGACAAACACATCTCCCCTGCAGAATAACAAAGGGTCTTCAACAGACTCACAACAATAAAAAGACCCACAAAAAACCAAAGAAGAAGCCCTAAAATCAAACCAAAACAGTCAGAAACAATGGCACTAAGACCAACACTGGACATGATATGCCAGGCAATAAAGTGGGAATTAAAGTGGGAATTAAAGTGGGAATAAACTAGATTTTATTCTCACAAGTGAAACTTACCCTTTTGTAAAGGGTTAACCTGAAGTCCATGGCATCATTTAAGTTCCATGGAAGTCCTCAAATACAGTGTATGGGATGCTCTGGGCTGGACTGTCCAGAGGGGTAAATTTGATCTCCTGTGAAGTGACACCCTCAACAGTTTGCAATGTAGCAAATTTATGCCCTTAGAATTTATGCCCTTCTCAACAGATGTTTTCTTGCAAAACAATTTAACAGTAACATCAGTCCACCTCTTTCAACCCACAGGTGCTTCTTCCAGACTACTACTAATGAGAGAACTGAAGCCAAAATCTGTACAGAGTTCAAAAGTAACAATGCCTGCTGTGCATTGAATTCCTGTACGTACCAACAGGCTATTTATAGAACAAATAGCATTCCTTTCCAAAGGTTAAAATTATGGAAGAGTTTATGCCATCTTCTGGCAAGCCTTTAGGTACAGTGTCAGAAATACTGCCACTGACTAATCCTGTAACAAGCAAGAAGTTTTTTTTTTTTTTTTTACTTTCTAGCAGCCAGAACAGTTCTGAAGAAAAAGAATAAAACTACCTCTGTCTTAGAAAAGAATGTTACCATTCCCTGCCAAATGCAGAAGGTTTAGAAGTGTATCATACATTATATAAACTACCCCAGTAATTTTCCTGCCCTCCAGAGCCACCATCAGGTCTGAAGGTTACAGTTCATAACAACCCCATGACTTTTAATCAAACCAGATATTATGTAATAGTGCTTTCCAGTAATTAATATTCTTCTAATAAATTGCAGTTCAGCAGAACATGTGTAGGAACAAGGTATGAAATTATTTTGATTGGTATTTAATTCAATATTTTATGTGGCTACACTGAACATGAAGGATTCCAAAGCAAACCAACCAATGGTAACACACCATTTACAAAAGCTTTAGTATTTTAAGTAATAATTCAATTTTCTAAATAGAACTAGAAGTGGTTTCCTTATTTATTATGGCAATCAGACTTACTTCAAAGCGATGAGCTGTCCCATCTGAAAGCTTCATCATCATCAGAATGGATGGCTGCAGTGCACGGGCCAGTGAACTGAAATTATTTACATCATTAGGATTGCAGCAGTACAGATCAGCAGTGTGATGAGTACAGCATTGCACATTAACAATTTTAGATGCTCATGTAGGCTTTACACAGAACATGAGTAATTTCAGTCACAGAGTCTGGCTGGAAACTCATGAACACAACAGTTCTGTTCAATTTACCTCAGTATTGAGACTTAACATTTTGCTAATAGTTTAGTAACTGCAAGTTTATGAGCATTTTCACTTTTACATAATTCATTTAGTGGAACTGTGATAGGGATAAGAGCTGACCAAGTACTGCTAACAATAATGCACAGTTTTCTTATGCAGTTCACCATGCTGCATTAATCATTTCCATTCCCTCATACGTTCAACTGCCACCTCATTTGGGGAATCAACCTCTTCCAAGCTTCATCCTAAATTTGTGTGTTATTTTATTTGATGACCCAAAGAAGGGAAATGAGTCATTCTTGTGCAGCTTCCATCAAATGACATTGCCAAAGCCTGCTCAGGTACAGACAGGCACTACAGCCCAAAGCTGCCATACCTCCCTGCAGAGGCTGTTGCTGGATAATAAACAAAAAATCCCAGGGGGAAGATTAACTGAAAACAAAATTAAAAGGAAGGAAAACAAAAACCGGTAACGTATTGCTCCTGTGTTGTTTGGAAAAAAAATCATAGGATTTGCTTTCAGCTTGGAAGCACTGTGCCTGAGGATGTTTACTGTACATTTTGCTCTCTTCTCAGTATAGATTCTTTTTCTACAGAGTGATACCTGTGTGGTGCTTAAAGCATTGCTCATCAGAAAGTCACTTGAACCAGCAGCTTGTGGCCATTCCAATTTTCTCATGGGAGCTTTTTTTCCTGATTTCAGGAAGACAATTCCTGTTCAGCCATGGGCCTCCCTGGCAGCAAAGAGAGAGCACTCTCTCCCAGATGCAGGTATTCAGACATGCAACATGAAGTCAATCATGCTAACAAATGACACGACTAACAAAGACTGGATCGTCTAATTTCTTTCAGCTTGGTCTGTCCTGGTTAGGACTAGACAGAGACCAAACAGCACAGATAACAAGTTTCTGTTTTCTTCTGGGTCTAGCTAAAGATCCATCCCCCACATGCCCCTGTTGTGGCAGATGGTAAGAAGCTGTTCACTGCAGGCACAGGCAGGATGATCTCAAAGGCATTTACTCCTGCTGTGAAAGAAACTAGGAGGCAGTTCAATGACCAGTTACATAACCATGGCAGAGTAAAGGTGCTGTTCTGAAACTTCTCTTTGTAGAAGCAGAGTACAAGAGATGGAAATTCATTTAACATGTGCAAAAAATGATGCAAAAAATGATGGTCTGCTTGAGAAGTTGAATAGATGAATACCCTCCCCTTTTCAGTAGAACTAAGAGCTTGCCCAGCTGCTTGAGGCTCAATCTGACTAATTTATGCCATCATCACCAGGACCTGTGGATTTGTATCAGCTCTATTAAGTTTTAAAATAAGAGACTCAAATTCTGAGTGTAATGTTACCAGCAGTAAAGTCTGTATACACTGACTTCTACACTGTTCAGAAAATTCCACCTGTATCTTACTGTTTAAGGCTATCTGCCAATCCCTAATAGCAAGGCACATTTTGACCCCATTAAAATGTTTAAGCAGCACAAGAAATCAGTTTAATCTTAGATAATTCCATGGATGTGCATGATTCTCTTTCATACCTTGTGGATATAGCTACATCCACTCTCCACTTGAAGTCCTGGATGCTTGGCAGCCGACTTCTTTGTATCAGAGCTGTGCCTTCCGAAGTGGGACGCCTGAAGAGAGAATCAGAAACAAGAGACTGCAAGGTAAATTCATAAAGAAGAAACAATCTAAAGAGAAAATAGGATTCCTCAGTACAAACCTGTCCGGAATTTGCTTCTCTCCTACATCTGCCCTCACTTGAAAAGGTCTGAATAAGCAGAGTTTTTGTGGATTTAAGACAGTTGTGCTCAGATTATCCCCTTTTTTTAAGCTTAACTATGGTCCATGTTGAAAAAAGAGACCAAGTGACTGTATAGTTGTAGTAAACTGATGTCGCTATGAAGTTGAGTAAGAGTCATTGTGGTGGCTGGCCTATAATACCTATTATTTCAATTATATGCAACTGTGAGGCACAGAAAAGGACTTGCAAACATATCCTTACCTTCATGCAAATCCAACAGGAACAAGCAAGCAGAGACAAGACAGATGACTTAGACAAAACAGTTGCATAAGGTCACTGCTCTTCTTCAGCAAAAGCCATCTAGTATTTAGCAGCAATGTTTTAAAATATAGTATCAGTGTATTGAGTGTATTTTGAAGCATACTTAAAAAACCCCACAGTGGTTCTTGTTGGTGCAATGAAATTTACAAACTTTAAGTTCCTTACATAATGCTCACTGCCAACCCCAGCTCAGCCTTCAATATTTTTGCCTAGGCTAATGTGTAAGAAGCCAAGCATTTCATTTGTTACTCATATTGCAGGAAGAATCAGGCTGATCAAGTCCTGGTTTATTTCTGTGTGGAAATACAGTTAACAGCAATTAAACTTCAGGTGGTTGACAATTTTCAAAATTTTAACAACATGCTAAGTTCTGGATAACTAAATGGCAAATCTGATACAAATACATAATAACCATTCACTCTTAGATATACATGCAGAAATAATTTCAGAATGAGGTCACTGTGCTGAGGTCTATTCAGGAGGTGGACTTCGTGTTACTCTTTTTTTTTTTCCTCTAAGCATCCTGTGTCCCTGGAATTTATTTATGGTACATTTCAAGGCTACTCCAGTACTTCCACTAAGGGCAGGATAAGAAACATTACTTCCTTTATCCATGGTGCTAGACATAATCTAATTACAGACTTTGCATCAGAAAGGAATCCTCTCTGAACACATCAAGCACTGTAGGAATGGCAGTCTCACATCACTACTGAAACTCTTGTGTGCAAGTTAGCTGGGCCTTTAGAAACTGCCCAGAAAGATCAATGATCTGATAAGGTACACAGGACTCACAGGCTGAGATCCTCCAAGTGTCCTGCATTTTGCAAAGGTGATATAAGAAAGAATTTATCTCTTTGGTGAGGGGAGGTTGGGTGGTGTCAGAAGTGAGAGACATTCCTAATAGCACAGTAAAGAAATGAGCAAAAAAAAGTAGATCAGCTGGTTCTTACTCATTGTCAGCTCCTGGATAGGAAGTAGGTCACCACAGCTGGGTGCAGCCATGAGGAGCTGGAGTCTAGAACAGTCATTAGCAGGATTAAACAGTAAGAACAGGCCTTTCCCTCAGTGGAGAGCTGCTGCCAGAGTATTGCTTAAGTTGGAGCTTCCCTAAAAATAGCCACACTGCTACAGTTTCCTTAAGACATGTTAACTCCCATTGATGGAAGTCAGTCCACTCCTGCAGCACCAGCACCCTGGGGGAAGAAAGGAGTTTTAAAAACAGAAAGATACTCTAATTAGCCGTGGTGGGAAAGATCAGAAATGGTGACCTCCCAAACAGAGGGGAAGCTTCTGAATACTGCTGAGAGATGGCATTTCTGTGGTCAAACACAAAAGTTTATTTCTGGTCAGGACTGCACTTCTGTACCATTCTCCTAGGAAGAGTCACAGCTTCTATAGCTCAGTTTAAGCTTCTGTCAGGACCATCCCAGCTTGGACAAGACCACAATGGGAACTGCAAGAATCCTGCAAAGATGACAGAATGTGCATAGTGGCCAACATGCACACAGAAATTACACAGGCTACTAAATCAAGCCACTAATTTCTGAGCGGAATAGCAAAATGGAGCAGCAAAGACTCAATGAATCTTATATCCAAAACCTATAGCCTATAATTACATTTTGTAAACACTCTGTGCCAGCAGCTGCATTATACTGTCAGCACATTGTGCAGAAGGCAGAAGCCAGAACAAGTAGAAGACCATGGATCAGGTAGAGACCATTCTAGAGACCACACAAGCTATGGTGGAAAGGATGATGCACCTGGTGAAAAGAACACCACCTGCTAAAGGATGCAACTCGAAAATGAAAGATTAAGAGAATTTGGAGCAGCAGCTGATCTACCAGTATCAAAACTAAAGACAAGCTCTGATGGTTCCCTATGCACATAACAAGACATGCCTAGCAGGCCACTGAGTTGGAAGGCTGAACAAACTCGTACGTGTGAAATGCTGACAATTAGCACATGGAATGCACCCTCCTGGTAGAAACTAAAGCTACACCATTAGGGAAAAAAAAGCAGTGCATTTATTATAAACATCCAGAGAGGGTGAAGTTAGTGTTCTCCTTTCCTTTAAAGACAGTTTTAATTTCATGTAGTTATTTGATGTGGCAAGTTTTTCTTTCAGTCTACACAGCTTGATGGAACTGTGGGGACACAAATACAAATGCCAAATACTTCAGAGCTGTTGTTTAATGAAAAGAACTCCAAAAATAAGATAAGATGCCAGGAAAAGTATTAAAAATGGATTTTTCTGGGTTATCTACCTCATACTGAATTACTGAATTTTTGATCACATGCTAATGCATCTCTTACCATCACAAACATATATATTTACAACTCAATAAGCATATGTATGATTCAGTGTTACATTTAAGATTGTAGAAGTAGATCTGTCTAAAAATCAAACCTGAGGTGTTTTTCTCTGGTCTCAAAACACAGAGCAAGATTACACTGGATAATCACAGCTTGCAAAATGAGAAAAAGCTAAATTTTCCAGCATCGTGATTTCACAGTAGAAAACAGACAATCATGCATGCTTCAAATTATATCTAAATTTATCTTCCTTTCCTACTGCAAGCAGTATTTCCACTTTGCAACCATGAATTTTGCATTCTTAACACCTATAATTCAAACAGAAGAGCAAAGAAAAGACGAGATGACTGAATTTATTTTTACTCCAAGAACCTTTATCTGTAAGCCAAGATCTTAATCAAAGAAATGAAAAATATTTTTAGCTTTGGTAGCAGCACTCAGACCCTTGAGGGTAACTGAAAAACCATAACTATGATTATTTGGATTCCATGCAGAGAATCTGAAGCAGCATTGGGTTAGTGATGTCAAGTGCTGAGTGACCTCAAGTTTCAAGAAGGAAACTTGGCCCACAATGATCATGAGAGTCCAATTCTTCACCCTGCACAAGTTTGCATATGCAAAATGTTCAAGATTTTGAATTTCCAGATGCAGAATAGGCTAAATATGGTCAAGCAGAGAAACTTCTAGAAAAAGGGAATCCCAAGAATGGACAAAAAGCTCTCAATTTATAACTTACTCTAGAGTTACTGAGGAATGTTGCTTAAAAAGTGAATTACAGCAGGCAGAGCACTTGATATCTCAGATATGTTGTCATCAAGTCACTTAGAGTGAATTCCCAACTGAACTGTACATTAAGACTTGAGAAATGCTATCTGAGAAAGCTGCCATAAACCAGAGCAGGTAGAGGGCTTCTGTAGCCTGCCTCTTTTGCTATAACTTGCAATGATAATGATGGCAAAAATGAATAATTCTGCACTGCATTTTTCATCTGTAGGTATTGATTGACCTCACAGTCTATAGAATATTACAAAAACTGATGAACACAGAAAAACTGAAAATTGGCAAGAAAGCTACTCAATGCATGTATTGCCATGCATGATGGACATCATACTGTGCTGAATCAAACTAATAGGATAAGTCTTGTTCTCATTAATTTGGAAAATATTGCTGTTCCTTCAATATACCAAGGATTTGTGTCAGCAGAACTCTGTGCAGCCCTGCTGTCTGCACAATGAAAACACTAACCTGTTACCAAAGACTACACTGGAAAAGTCCACAATGAAATCTTCTGGTATTCTGAAAGAGAAGAGCAAGACAAAACAGTTAGGGATTTTTTTGTGACCACAGTTATATGGCCTTACCTGAAAAAAAACCCTAAATCAATTACAGAACACAACAGATGTGTCAACATTTTCCATCTTCCACTGCTTAAAATTGCCAGCTCTTATGTAAGCACTTCAGTATTGATTCAGTCAGGGATTTCAAAAGGACAACCTGTGTTCATATATCAAGAACCCTAAAAACTGTGCTACATCTTCCCATCCTACCTTGTATGGAAACGCTGCATTTCAAAAGAACCCAGTATTGGCTTAACTTCTCTCAGTAAAGTCAAGAAAAAATTCACTGATGGCTCTGACAAGTGCAGAAGGCAGGCCAGCAATGCATGCTTTTAAAAATCCCAGACTTACATGTTTCATTTCACTTTCACCTCAAGTGTAACAAACACAGAAGGAATTGCCCCTCAAAATTCAGAGGCCCTTGTAGCAAAGACTACTTACAAAAGGAGCATACATGAGGACTGGTTGAAGAGACTAACACAATCCACCTACTCTACACCTCTCCACTCCTTCACCATTTCTCTGACACTGCTGTTTCCTTACAAACAAGCTTCTGCTGATTTTCAGTTCAATAGATCAGGCTGTGAATTGCAAAGACCACAGAGCAAACACTAGCCACTAGCTGCCTTTGCCACAGGGACAGTAACCTCCTACAGAGAGGAAGGTTGGACAAGTGGGAGAAGTCACTACTGCTGCTGCCACAGTTAAATCCAGCACTCACCATGAATCAGTGCCCAGAGACATTACTCACCAGTGGTGAGACACACAGCAGTGTATCAAAGAAAAATCAAAGCAGACAAGGAAGTTATATGTCCTAAAGAGCTTACAGTGAATAATGACCAGAGAAAAAACAACTCATCAACTCACACAGCAGGATGATGAAACAGCAGTTACTACAGCTCAAATTCAGAAAGGGAGAAGTGGGGTTAAACCACATTTTTAAATAGTGCTTGGATAAAAACAAATTCATTTTAGCAAGCACTAGAACAGTGTATTTTGGCTGCAAGAGTCTGACTTTCAGAAGAGACAAGACTATTTCTGCAAACATTACTTATACTTTCATGCAAGTGTATCATTTAGCCCATCCTGACACTGACTGGATATCCTGACTATGCAGTGGAATAGCTGGAGACAGGGGGCTGTAATATGATCATGATGATACCTACCACAACACTTGCTTGACTCAAGAGCATTACTAAAGCAGAAGCATTAACACTACCTTTGAGTTTGCATTATTTTTGCTGTGCAGTCAATGATCTTGCTAAAAATTCTGTTCCTGGCTCAAGCAGCACACATGAGGCCAGTCACACACGACACAGATAAGACAGAACATGGCACAGTTCAGCCTGAACTACAGATAGCAATCACTTGTCATTGGAACATTCTGAGGAAGGGACTCAAAGGGCAAGAAATGTGTGAAGATGTCTCAATCCCATGTTCTTTGCCTGAGTCATAAAGTTATTAACTAATCTGCGAGGGGAGGGAAAAAAAAGCACCCACAATTTAGTGTGAATTTATTCCCACTGGCTCAGCCACTCAGGCTAAGAAGTAAGGAATTCCAACTCTTTTAAACTAGTAATATTGATCTAGTTAATTAGAATTGGGCATGTATTCCAGTCTCTCTCTTCATCAAAACTAGAAGCCAAGATCAGGTGCCTCACCAGAAAATTGAGAATTACAGGATATTATATGGGCAGAATTAGCTCAAGCTTCAGATTCACTGAAAAAAAACCAAAACAGAATGCAAGAAGTAAAAAAAAAAAAAAAAATAAGGTTACACGGCACAAAGTTCAAACCTTTTAAAATAAGACAGAACAAAAAAGTGGGCTATAGGCCCTTTTTCTGCCTTAAAAGGCAAAATACCTGCCCAAACACTGGATCAATAATGCCAAGACATCCCTGTCCAACCAATGCCATGTTCTTTGTGCACTTGGTCACAGAATGGCCACTTCAGCAGGCTAAGTGTCTCAATGCAATTAGTAAGTGCTTTGAAAACAAGCAAGTATTTAATCTCCAAACCCAAGCCTATTGGGAAATGTACGAAATTATGTTTCCCAGAGGAACTGAAGGTGCTAAAGATGCTACCAAATTTCTAACTATCACAGCTTGAGAGCAGAATAAGCTATTTAGTCTTCTAAAAATTTAGCCACAAGGTGAAGAGAGCTACTCATAGGAAGTAAGAAGGTCAAAGATAGAAGTTAGGAAGAGTCCCAATACTGTGAGAATAATGGGAGCATAGCAGCAACTAGCAGCACATAAAACACTCAAGTCAGCAAGCAGCACGAATGCAGTTACCCAACTATTGCTGCTAGATCAGCCACATTAACCAGAATAGTAAGATAAAAAGATGTATCACGATATAAAAAATATAAAAAAGATCACCAAGACTGAAAAGTGTCTCAGTGAAATGTATGAATAAACCATTAAGTGAGAAAAAAACTCCCAAACAGAATACAAATGCTTAAGTCATTGAAGTGGGTCAAATGACAAGGACAGGGACCTGGGAGTCTGCATTTCTAGACACAGCCAGCCTGGACAGTGACTTCTGACACTCCTATACCAACTTTCTCCACTGCTCAGAAGAAGAATATTCACCCAGCCCCAGAGAATCTGGCATGGAGCTTTAGTATTCTTCATTATTCTATAATCAAACTTGGCACATTCTGTGTGCACCTCAGAAGATACCAGCTCCCACTGGGCCAAAAGCAATTCATCAGTTTCTTACTGACCTACTTTAACCTGGGTGTGAACTCCACAATGTGGCAGCGGTAGCAGCTTGCATTTGAGCTCTCAAGACAAAAGGCAGGACAAACTCCAGCACTGAGCCACAGACAAAACTGTATCAACTTGCAAGGCACCTTTCACTATGGCCCAAATGCTACCTTTCATTGATTTAATCCAAATTACATCTGCAGTTTTAGTTTGCCTGAAGTTGCTCATAAAGTAAATTATGCCTATGACTTAACTGCTTATGAGGAGAAAGCCAATGTACAGGTTAATGGACAAATAAGGATGAAAAAAGACAAACATCTATTTCTCCCAGGTAGAAATCAGAATGTTAAAGAAATGTGCAAAAATAGTGTTTTAAAAAATAAGCCTTGCTGCAGAGGTTTCACTATAGAAGAAAACATCAACTGCTGTTATTTTCTCGTTGCTACTGAATATAGAAATAAGGGAAAACCTATAAATATTACTAGCATCTGATCTCTGGCTTTTAGGATATGATCCCTTCAGATACACTCATGGAAAACTGATATAGATTTTGTCGAAGGCTGTAACAAAGGTCATGATTTCTTGGGTAATGGGCACGAGAAATCATAGCTGAACATGGTGGTAGGGTTTCATGAACATTATATCATTGACCTTTCAAAGAAGGAAAGAAGTAGGGCAGTTCTTAACTTCTGAAATGCTACCACTGTCTTACCAAACACTTAAAAAAATATTGCAGGGCAAGGTGGGGATGGCGAGAGAAGGTCACTCATATTTGCATAACCTACATTGCAGAATAAATCAGATCATTCTCCCCAGTAGGTGAAATAAAACTGCTCATGCTCAGTGCTAAATCAAGTCTTACACAACACCTCTTTTTTTCCTCTGGCTTTACATGATGTTTGGCAACAGATGCATTAAGAGGTATTTACAGGTAATTTTTGTACCAAATTTTTTGCATAAAAAAGTTAATTTGGGGAAGCATAAAAGCCATAAAAAAACCCAAAACATTTAATGAACTGGTGTAAACAGGCTTACCTGAGCTCCTTCAGGTCTTCTTTAAAAACCTAAAAATACAAGGAAGATGAAATTTTACATGATACAGTCTTAAATGATCATTTCTTTCTTACTGACACAATAGTGGTTACTTATCTGGTATCTCTCCCCAAAAATTTTAGACTTGAGTGCCAGTAGTTTTGAAATGACTGGTAATATTTTGAAAATAATTTTCAGAAGTGTTCAATCAAGTTGTGATTTAAAGACCTAAATATCTTGGAAGCCTTTATTTTTCAAACCAACAGCCTCTGATACTTCTTTTATGTAGCTATTCAGAAACATTTTTCTTTTACAGTAACTGTGTGCCCTTATTCTCAAATACATTTTGCAGTAACTTGTTTAAACAATGACAAGAAAAAGGAAATGGCAGAAGATAAGGTCTGAATATTAAATGCATACTTCCACTAGATTTCCTGCAATATGGAAGCTTTCCCAGTATGCCTGGGTAAATATGAAGCTGTATCTTAAAAAAGAGATACTAGAAACCCTGAAGTGGCTCACACACATAAAAATGAGAAAAGAAAATTGTAAGGTAAAGGAACATGAAAAATGAAGAAAATAGCCATGAAGAAGGGAGAGGGGTTGGGAACATGGTGGGTATGTGCATATTCACACCAGACATCCAATAAGTGGAAATTGCACTTTCTTCCAAATTCCACTATATTGTTCTGGCCTTAATACCTTCCTTCCTCTATGGAAGAAATGTGAACAAAGGAGGCAAACAAATATGAGAAATTAAAAGCATGGACAAAAATGAGTGGTATGTGTGAACACCCAGTTAGAGTAAGAGAGAGTGTTGATGCCTGTGAAATAACATTTTGCTATGATTTCTTTGGCAGTTTTAATTTATGAGCGAAAACAAGCATGCACAGTGAACAAGATGCTGAAGCATAAATAGATACAGGAATCTTTTCCCTAAAGCTTAAATATTTTTTCAAAAAGCTCAGTCTAAATCTACCCAACAAGTGAAATAATAAGTTCCAGATTTCTAACAGTTTCTTCCAACAACCTTAACTTGGAGAATCATTTTTATGTGCAGTTTCCCACCCAAGCAAATTAGATTTAGATGGTGACTTGTGTCTGACGCAGCTTTTACCTTATCAAGGTTCCAAGTACTCCCAGAACTTACTTCTTGTTTGAAAGTTGATAAGGGGAGTCTCAATGCTTCTCGGAGGAGGGTGTACATGCCAGAAATGAGGAAAGCAAGTTGCTCTTCTGAGAGGTTAGCACTTTCTGCAATCAGCCTGACAGATTCCTTGCAGTCTTTTCCTTCCAATGCATTAACAGTGACTGTGAATAAGAAAGCAAAGCAAGATCCTTAATTTACTCAACTGTGTAGCTCTTTGATGGTCAAAGGTGCATTGAGAAAACTCTCACCACAGGGAGAAGCCTCACAGACAAAAATTAAATCAATCACTGAGACAGTGTAGCAGAGCCTGCAATAACACTGGCTGGATAACTTTCAGATACTGTTACATGCAGTTTTTACATGGTGAACTGACCAGGTACATGAAACTGCATCTCATTTTTTACATTAGTCTTTGTTTAGCAATAGAGTAACAGCAACAGCATTGGAAAACGAACCTGGTACAAATGCAAGAGCAATGGAGACAAACAGTGTTGAAATCCATCACATCTTCAAAGATTACAAAACCTTCAGAGGAAAAACTGCAGCCCTGCAAACTGTGAGTCACAGGCCAACAAGAGCAGCAGTGATGGGAGATTTGTGCCAGCTCTGCATACCCAGAGGCAGGCTGTGCCCACCCACTGCAGGGGGACCTGCACTGGGGTCACTGCCCCAGCTCCAGGCTGTTGGTTTTGAAGGAGTGTCAGACCCTGCTATGGTAGGAAGCATTTATTGCACACCCAAAAGCACCGGATAACTTACACCAAAATTAAACCCATACAGTCAGGCTTCCTGGCACTGAAAAGGCTTTTCAGTCTCTATGTCCCCACACTAGACAGCAAATATAGTTCAACATGTGTACTTACCTCTGTCCCAAATGCCTCTGCCTATATACAGCTTTATTATTTCAAGTATTACAAGGAACCCCTGAACACATTGTTTCTGCTACTGTGCAGCAACACTTTTAGAGACAAACCAGCTACCAGATGTTTTGAGTCCTTCAAATCAAAAAGGAAATTCCTGACAATATGTTAGCTGAGAGAACATGCCAGGGTCACACCATGCTGGGCAGAAGCTACCCTCCAGCAACCTGTGCTTTCGCTCCACTAATCAACTATTCCATTATTCCATGATTGTTTTACATACCCTAATTTACTCAACTGTGTAACTCTTGATTTTGATGGTCAAAGGTGCCTTGAGAAAATTCTCACTACAGGGAGAAGCCTCACAGACAAAAATGAAATCAGTCATTGCCCATCTTATAGCCTCAACCTCAACAGGACACCTGCACCTTGGGGTTGCTGTATTGTCTCCTGCATGTTCTGTAGATGCCAGCGGTGTCTCTGACTGTCACACACAACCTGACAGTGACTGGGCTGCTGGCTCTGGGACACAGGGATGAGAGAGGAACGACTTTAACAGCACTCAGATGACTTTAGGGGCCATCCACAGCTGCAGAACTCTGTTCCTCATTATCACAGATTTCACAGAATTGTAGAATACAATGAATCAAGCTCCTCATTTTATTTAAAGCTCAGATCTAGCTTCCTGTTGGGAAAAGCGATGGGAAGTGCTTCAGGAAGCTGCAGCCTTGCAGCTGCAGCCCTCCAGCTGTCACATAATCACAGAATGTTCTGATTTGTAATGATCCAGAAAGATCATTGAGTCCAACTCAGCCCTGCACAGGATACCCCAAGAATCCCACCATGTGCCTGAGAGAACTGTCCCAACATCCCTTGAAGTCTGTCACGCTGGTCCTGTGACCACTTTCCTGGGGAGCCAGTTCCAGTGCCCAACACCTGCTAGGGAAAGAATCTTTTCCCCATAGCTAACCTGAAGTGCCCTGACACAGCACTATGCTGTTCCCTGGTGTCCTGTCACTGGTCACCAGAGAGGGCACTCATGAAAAACTCATGGACATCGGTGTCCATCTCTCCGCAGCCTCTCGTGAGGAAGCTGTAGCCAGCTTTGAGGTCTCCCTTCATTCCCTCCAGGCCGAACCCCTCCAGGACCCTCCAGGTGACCTCAGTCCGCACGGCTTCCCCCCTATGGCCTCTCCCCACACTCTTGGATCTCCTCTGGAAGCTCTCTAATAGCTGTCCTTGCCTTCCCGAGAGGATCCACGGCTTCCTCGGGGAACGCGGCTCCTGCCCACGGGATCCCCCGGGAACTCCTCGCGCCCCTGTGCGGGGGCAGCGCGGCCCTTCCGCGCCGGGACAGCGCCCCGCGGGCCCCGCACGGGCCCTACCTTTGAGGAGCCGCCGGAAGGTCTCCTTGCCCACGTCCTGCACGCCCCTGGCCATGGCCTCCACCTCTGCCGGCACACGCGGGCCCAGGAACCCGCGGCCGCCGCCGCCCTCGCCGAGCCCCTGCGCCGCGCCGGCCGCCATGGCCGCCATGG